>NC_092060.1:9612500-9812500 GCF_039877785.1 Chaetodon trifascialis
AGAAATGTTCATGGACAAAACGATGTTTTAAACATAACAAAATATATAGCATAGCTCTGGTCATTTTTAGACAATTTAGTGCAGAAATTTAAGAAACAAGGAAGAGGAAGGAACACCTGTATAATTATGACATTTTTGCGGAGAATCCTCCCATCCTCACTTTGATAATTCATATGGATGCTATAAGTATTTATACATACAGCAGCGACTGTTCATAATGCATCAGTGATTAAATAAGCAGTGGTTTATGTATCTTTTCTGTGCAGTATGCTGTTCATGTATGTCTGGAAATGATTCAGTCACTGCATTACAGAAGAAGGCAGCTGATCCACCAGGGAGGCACGGAGATGAGATCACACAGAAAACTGCTCATCAGTTAGCTCCATATGTCATAGCTACAAATCTACTGTGGGACTGTACACAGTCTGCTCTGGTTTATACTGGAATATTGGTGGTGCTGAATTTTGAGCCTTTCACCTGAAATGTGGGATGAAGGCAAATATCTGCCGGAAAATCTTTGCGCGATGATAATCAGACAATCACCAGACTTTGTCACGGCTTTGGATAAAGCTCCTTTCAGCGCCAGTTTTATTTGCTCCAGGGGACGATTTTGAATTATACCAGCCTAAGTTGGTTATTAGTTGAAATCCTGTGGATCAGTAAATGTGTATCTTTTATGCATCCACTCTCCATGTAGGTTGACAACAATGTGACTCGTCATTTGGACAGCACCCTGAAGAGAGATGACTGGGACATTTTGATTCTCCACTATCTAGGCCTTGACCATATTGGTCACATCAGTGGACCCCACAGTTCTCTCATCCAGCCCAAACTGCTAGAGATGGATGACATCCTGAAGAAGATTCACAGCGCCCTCATTTCGAAGGTAATCTCTGATCCTGATCTGCTCATAGGTCATGTTGCCTCTGCATGTTCTGCTGTTCTGCAGGTTCAGAATTCAGAGTTTGTTTAATTAGATTTTCTACAGTGTGAAACGTGTGGCAGAGTTTGTTTTGCGAACGTGTCAAGAGAGCTCTGGAAATGTATATGATGTTTTTAAAGCTGCACCAGTCAACACTTTCATATGAAAAATTGGTGTAAGTGTCACCTATTTGTTTTGGTTTTATGCTCCCACACCTGACCTGGACACTCAGATAAATTCACTGTACTGTACCTTACCTGTCCAACACCAAACAGCAGATAGAGGTTAGCCAGTAGCTGGTGTTTAGCAGCTAAAGAGCCTGACTACTATTCTAAGGAGGAGACCAAAACTGAGGCAAAAGGAAAGTGAATGTTGGTCTTACTTTTGTCAGGTGGTCAGAAACTTTTGCAGGTCTGGTGTAAAGAAGCAGCTGTTTACCATGTAAATGAAGCTGAAAGGGCAGCATGGTGGAGCAGCAGGTAATGCACGTGCCTCACAGCAAGAAGGTCGCCGGTTCGATCCCCGGGTCAGGCCTTTCTGTGTGGAGTTTGCATGTTCTTCCCGTGCATGGTTGGGTTCTCTCCGGGCACTCTGGCTTCCTCCCACAGACCAAAAACATGCTCATTAGGTTAATTGGTGACTCTAAAATTGTCCTTAGGTGTGAGTGTGAGCGTGAATGATTGTGTGTCTATATATATATATATGTTGCACTGCGTTCGACTGGCGACCGGTCCAGGGTGTACCCCGCCTCTCGCCCAATGACAGCTGGGATAGACTCCAGCCCCCCTGCAACCCCAAAAGGGATAGTCGGGCATAGACGATGGATGGATGAAGCTGAAAGGATAAGTTGATTAGTTGCTGTCAATTGAATAAGTTAATTAAAAGTTAAAAGTTAATTTTTTAAGCAAAATGCAAAACATTTCCTAATTCCAGCTTTCCAGGAGTGAGCATTTGCTGCTTTAATTTGTTTTTGGGATAGTAAACCGAATGTCTTTGGCTGGTCAGACAAAATGAGCAATTTGATGATATCACCCTGAAATTTAGGAAATTGTGATGGCCATTTACACTATTGTGTTATGTTTTTTTACATTTATTAGACCATTAACGGATTGACTGCTAATCCATTAATCAAGAAAATAACGAGCAGTTTAATCTATGATGAAATGAATCATTACATGCAGCGCTTCGTATCAACTTAATAAGGCCATGTGTGTAATTACCAGCCGTGACAGCATCGATGCTACTGTTTTCACCTTGTGAGTCCGCGTGTGTGTGCGCGCGCATTGTGTTTATTACTCAATTATTACTCGTGTTTTGGGGACAGTAATCTGTGTACACAGTCGCACAAAAGAACATACAATATAGACTGTGGTCATTCCACTGGGCTGAACCTGGACCCTGACCCTGACCCGAACCCAGCTCCGGGCCCGGACTGATGCTGGCCAGTGGCAGTGCTGGCTGGTCCACCAGACCCACAGTTGCCATCTTCCCTGGTCTGCTCTCAAAACAAACCATGCCGTGCTGCAGCCAAAACCACGTAACGTCAGTCCTGGCGATTGTTTTTCCAAAGCTCGGCGTGTGTGGAGGGGCAGCCCGGTGGCAGACCGCCCTACGGGCACCTGGCCTGTCTGCTCTGCCCAGCCCAGAACCAACGACAAGAACAACGCAGACACAGAGTGCAGCCTCAATGCTTGACTCAGACTGTTAACCCATAGCGCTTAAGAGTTAACGTTCATCACTCATCACTGATAAACAGTAACATTCATTTCATCAAATTCAGTGCCCCATGCTTCCCATCACGGCACTGGTGCAGGAATGACCTGCGTGAGCAGAGTTTCCATGGGAACGCAGCCGTCGAGGCATTGGTCATACAGAATTGGGCGCGGTTTCTTCTAAACTTAGTTGGAAAAATGATAGATGCCCATTGTTCAGCTTCTTATGGAGCTTTGCCCCCACAGGAGCAAAAAACAGTCAATGCAGCATTAAAATCCCTCACTGTGTTTGTATTTGATGGACCGACTTTAGACAATACAAAATACAACCAGATCCTTCTTGTGGTGGGGGGCAGTGTGAGTCTGCTGTGGGAGTGGTGGACTCTGCCATTTACGATGAAAAGGTTAAAGAAGTGTAAGAAATTAGGTTTAATTTCCTGGAGGACTTTTAACTTGAACGTGTTGTTACTTACTCGCTGTATTTAAAGAGAATGCTGGTTTTGCTTAATTTGACTGATTTGCTGCTGCTTAGTTTAATTGTTGCTTGTCAACATGTGTTTCCCCCTATTAAGAGTCATTAAACTCAACATTACACTAACTTTTGAATAGTAATTTTAGCATTTTTGATGGGCTTTGAGGGTCATTATAATAGCAGTAAATGTCACTGTATAGGAAATATATGAGATGCAAATATGATGAAATGTATCAGTGATCAATGGTTAATATATTAATGTGAAGCGATAAGAGAATTTTTAGTTTTTGGATGGTCACTTAATTACACAGATAATTTCTAATGTTTCCAGCAGTTCTTATGTTATCTGTCTGAGCAGCCCCAGAGATTTAATAAGCGTTATCTTCAATTTAGTCTTTGATCAGTGTGCAGGTCTTGCGGCCTTGTTTTCTCTGTGCGCTCTGACAGCTGTGCGTGCACACTGTCTTTGCGCCGTATGTGTGTTTTCAATGGGCTTTATCTCGCTGTCGTTCATCTGTTGTATTTAGGTTGTGAAGTCATGTCAACACGAGCCTTCAAACTCCCTCTTTCTCGTCCCTTTGTGTCTCTGAAATGGCAGCGAGACAGCAGAAGCCGAACGCAGATATCCTTGTAAACTTTTCCTCTTTGCTAAAGACGCACTGATGGGTATTTCTGGAAATGTTGAGGCAACATTTCACCTCTACCCCAAACTTGTGAATTGTGCCTTGTTAATCCTGCCTCTGCAGGCTCGTGGTGACATCTGTGCATTGTGTGCACTGGCAGCCTCATACGTGCTCCCATTGAGCTCTTTGAATGAAAGTCTCGCTTCAGTTACATTAATGAAAGCTGTGGCTGCTCCTCTACGGCAGCACTGTGACCTAAAAATAGACACAGCCCAGCGGGGTCCCGCACGATACCTTAGAAGCTTCTGCAAGAACAACTATGTTTTCTCTGATGAGCACATGCTTGTAACATGTTGGGGGTGTGTGCTGAACATCTGACTGCACGTGTGAGCTGGCTGTTGCTTTCTGCTGTATCCGTAAGATACACGACGGCTCCTGCTGCAGCACAGGGAAGGAGAAAAGCAGCGTAACATTCGAACAACAGGCCTCACAGTATCTGTCGTAATGTGATGCCAGTAGCCTATTTCAGCGAGCTCATATTTGGGGCAGAGACACGCTCTACCTGCAGAATGGACCGCTGCAACACTCTCCATTAAAGCATGATTGGAAAGCAGGACCTTCTGGTCATAAAGACCTCCATCACACTTCTGTGTTAATTGAGATCACATGGCCTCAATCTTCTCTTGTGGATATTTCAGGTTTTTGGGTTTGGTTGTTGCTTTGGCTGTTTGAAGTGCAGAACTTCTTCAACCTGACCTGCAGACCGGTGTGGAATCTGAGCCATGTGTTTCATAAGAGAGATAAATCAAAGTGTTTCGACTCTTATGTCTCTTTCTCATTTTTTTCCCTTCTGACTTATAATAGTGTGTCCTGATAGAAGACCTGAATGTTGTCCAGTTAATGAGTTGTAACCCCTCAGCACCTTTACTACACATGCTCACACAATTTACCACAGCGACTCCTTTTTATCATCTGATGTACCTCCACAGCTCGACTGGATCAGACGAGCTAAGAAGTGAATTTCATTGGCCCCACCAATCATGTTTCTAACATGCTCTGATGAATTATTTATATACAAGGATCCATGTAACACGATTAGCCATATAAAGGTGTTTATTTTCACAACACTTAATTATCACAGCTATTTTCATATATATATATATATATATATATATATATATATATATATATATATATATATATATATATATATATATATAAAATAATTTAAATTTTATTGAATTTTAACATATTATTCAGAAATAAGACAAACAAACAACACAAAACAGTAATTACAAAATAAAACCAATAAACAGGCAGGTTATAACAGACATTCACAGATATTAACTTAAAAGAGGGCGATTATTGAGTCATAGTCCTGAGTATTATTTCAAAGTACTACTAGTGTAATATAATGCATCATCCATCTCTTTGCCTGCTCAGGTTGTGTCCTCCAGACATATATTGGCTAAAATCATTCTACTGCTCATTGATCGTGTCATTTCTCCCATTCAGTCTCGCCAGCATCTTTTCACATGCAGCTGTTTCCATCATTTGGAGCTTGCATGTATTCAATGTAGGAGTTTGAGGCTCTTTCCAACATCTTAGAATCACCCGAGCACAAGTTATTAGGCCCGTGTTTAATATTCCAAATTGTGATTTATTTAAAAGCGGCACTATGATTTTGTCTCCAAGAAGACATAATCTCGATGATATGGGAAGTTCAGATCATAACCATTTACCAATATAATCCAGAACATTTCTCCACAGAGCAAAGACCCCGGGACATTCCCATTGTGCATGCATGTATGTGCCAGGTTCTTTTCTACATTTCCAGCATAGGTCATCTTTAATTAGACCCATGCAACACATATATTTTTTACTCAAATGGCGATTTCTATATTTTGGTTGGGTTGAGTTAATGAGCTGAGCATTCCACGTACCCCCTGGAACATCAGTACCCCGTGAATTACATGAGGGTCAAAATAAAAACCATTCAGCTTGTGTTTTTTTTCTCCTTCGTTTTGCCCATGGAGAGCATGAGCTATCATCTGGTTCAGTGTGCTACATTGTGTGTTGGTTTAAAAAAGGTTTCTTATAAAGTCTCCCCAAAGATGCCAGGTGCTTTCATCCTTCAGAACGAGAGTAAACTCTGACTTATCCTAAAGAGAGAAGACGCTCGCTCAGTGTGGGGCTCAGCAGTGTTTAGCACCAGTCTTGGGGTGTTTTTGTGGATCCCTTGTGTCCAGTGCCATTTATAACAGGCATCCAAGAGGTAAAATCTAGGACAGGAGGTAGTCTTTGATCCGGCTTTGCTGAGTGAGGAGCAAACGTAATAGGTCAGCTGAGCACAATAGCACAGTTTAGCTCGGACTCCGTCGTGCAGCGTTTGCTCGATGTATTCATCATGTTTTTATGTCACCTTCTAAGAGTATCCAAAAAGTACTCTCGATATGTTACTATAGCTACCGCTAAAAAATCAACACTTATGCTGACGTTGGCCTTTTCTATGTGTCTGCTGGGATAAGGTCACCCTAAATGAAACTCCCATTTTATCTCGCTTGTCTTCCAAACACAAAAACATGATTTATCTCGGCCTTCAGCAGCCATTGCCTTTTCTGTCTCTCCGGCTGTCTGTTCATCTGCGGATGATGGGACACAATTTTCAATCTGTAATCATAAATGAAGTTTCTGGTGTTTGATTTTTCTTTTCTTTATGTGTGATTCAACACTGAGCTGAGGAGTCCTTTGAGAGTATTTTAATGTGTGGTAAGATTTGGCTTTTGTTTTGTTAACATCTGTAGTCGTGCTTTTAAATCATCCCCCACCACCATGACTCACAGGGCGCTCTTGTTGAATTCAGCGTCAATGGAAGGCTCTTGTGAGACTAGTTGAAAGGGAATCACTTAGGGAAGAAACCAGGTTTGATCAAAGTCTGTCATCAAGCCATTCATCCTGTGTTTGTTTGTTGCCTTTACTGTATTTTTTTTTTTAAGTCTGGAGCTGCAGCAAAACTGCCAGGAAGTGATTGTCATGACTTCCTTTTCAAAAGTTCTGATTTAATATCTTCCTATTCTGCTGCTATTAAATGTCTCCATATACAATATCTGGTGAAACAATCTATTACCCCAGCTGCTACTGTCTCATGCTTTTGCTCTGTTTTCCAAAGTGGATGTGTTTTTTTTTTCCCATTTGGAGCCAAGTTTGAATTATTCACATCTCGGAGCTTTGAGGTTTGCCCTTCCAGATCAGCACACAGAGTGGGAGTCCATTAACCTCAGTGTTTGCTTCTCTCAGGAGGCAGAGGGATCCTTACCATACCTGCTGGTGCTGTGTGGAGACCACGGCATGTCGGAGACGGGCAGCCACGGAGGCTCCTCAGAGCCAGAAGTCAATACGCCCCTGGTGCTCATAAGTCCGGCCTTCAAAAGAAAAGGTAAACTGTCTGGTTGTTCAAAGAGGCTGCAGGCAGCAGAGTCGTCATTAAATCAAAGAGTTTCTGTTTGGTGGGGGCTCATGATGCCATTACAGCTGCACCCTGTCAGTATACAGACCAGTGAATAAGAAAGTGTGAAGACATGGCATGATTTTGGATCATCTAGTCAAGGCAGTGTCTCTGTCCACTGGTCCATCCTGCTGGAGAGAACGCGTTCAGTCAATCACTGAAAATGATGAATTGGTCAAACTAAACTTTTAAGTAGGATTTGAGGGGGAAACATCTCTTTTTTTTCACACTCACACATCACTTCCCGTTAATTTTAGTGTGAGGAGCAGTGTCATCTCAAAGGAGAGCAAATAGAACCTCCTGAGCAGAACTTTATTTTGCAATGATAAATGTGGTTGAGTGTGTGAAAGTGTGATTGTGATAATTGCCTCTCTCTCAGCCAAGTCTATTTTTGAGATCTTTTCGGGCATAGATTTTTTATTTATAGACCATTCATGTGAATTAATCATTTACAGTTCATTTGAGTTGTTGCTACAGAACTCTTGGTTTTGCTAGCAGTCTGTGCCTCCTGTGGTGCCAACAGCTTGAATGACTTGCCCACCAGTACGACTTTTTGCTTTATAATTCTACAATTTTACCAATCGCAGAAGGGGTAGGACGCTAATGCCAAACTCTCTCTTTGCTTTAATGAAATCGTCCAGTTGAATGAATTCTTAAAACCATTAATGAAATGATTTTCTTAATTAATTAAAAGAGGGTAACACTGTTTCTTTGGGAAGTGAGAAAAGTTCGTTTCGTGGTACCACCTCAGGGCTGTTTGTACAGTAACAAGACTGGGTTGAATCCTAGAGCATGGCTGGACTGAGTGTGCTCATCGTGCTATGTTGTGGCTGGATTGTTACACAGTCAGTTGTCGTGTCTCTAATGCTCAAAGTGCATCTGCAATTTTCTGTTCTGGGTTCTATTTGTTCTGAAAGTGTACTGAAGTAGCATATCATGTGACAAAATACAAAAAATGCGAATGCCAGAACCACAACAAAGAGTTCTCCACTCCACTCCAAAGAGAAATGATTCTGATTCTAACTATTCTCATGATCTGTTAACTGCCCCTGCTCTTTCATTCATCTGTCTCTGAGGTGTCCCTCATTTCTCTGTGACTCACACTGTCCTGAGTGTTTTGTCGGAGTGGTTGTTATTTGTGGTGCTTTAACTGTGCGCTCTCTCTCATGCCTCTCAGTGCACAGAGAGCTGTTTCCTCTTCCACTCTGCTCTATGCTGCACTGTTGAATGTGGAACCATCTTCTCACAGCAGTAGGTTTTATGTTGTTTTCCAGTTTCTTTGCCCTCATGGTGAATATCCAGTACCGTTCTGTCTCTCTGCCATCTGTGCGTAAATGATGTTCTGTGATGCTCCGCAGCGCTGTGACGCGTTGGCGAGGTTGCTCATTTTCAAAGTGCAAAAGCCAATGAGGAAACTCCAACACTCGACTGACCAATGGTGTAACTTCAACACTCACTCACTCACTCACTCACTCAGGAACAGATTTTTGCATTTATAGCGCTGGCCCACCAGCCAAAAATAAAGGCAACAGACATCGAATACAAACAGAATTTTGCCCCTGAGGGGGGCTGCGTGGTGTGGTTTGATCACATTGATTAACAACGACCAAACAACCCGCAGTCTGTCCTCAGATTCTGATTCAAATGCTGCTGAGTCCTCGTGGTTCCTGTGTGTTCATGTAGGACCCCATGGCTCATAATATGGAGCTGGTTTTCAGGCTCTTAAAATCCAACACGAGGCGTTGTTTTGTCCACTCTTGTCGTCTTGGTGGTGTATATCCAGCCGTGTGTCTGTGGAGATGCACATATGTGAGCACCTTCACCCCTCACCCATATGCCACATGTTCTGCCTATAGAGGAGACATTCTCATTCAACTCTGAAGCACCTCATTTTATAATTACAAAGGAAAAATGAAGTTTTGAATCTGTTGTGCCTTGAGTCCTTTGAAACTTTAATGCCTTAAGACACAGATTTTCTATTAATATCACTTTAGATGAGCATATGTTGACATGGAAATCTGTTGTATTTAATGCAGCAGTTAATGCAACAGCTGGTTATTTTTAACATAGTGAGAATGATGGGTCATGAGGAGAAAGTGAAGGAGAACTGCTTGTTGTTCTTCATGTAGTGGATCAGCATTCACTACTGGCTCAGTACCTGAGCTTCACTTTTTAATCTGAATGCATCATTTAGAAAACAGCCCCCTTACCACAGATTGGCAGAACATTTAGTCGACATTGCTGGGAGGATCCTGAGAGGCAGCGCCACTTTAATCAGACAGTGTAGGTGTGAGAGGCCATACAGCCATTGTTTACCTCGATGTCTGTGTGTCCTTCCCATTTATTGCTTTCTTTAAGGATCCACACACCATACACTGTATTGTCTCAACCAAGAAAAGCCAGAGAATGGATAAGATGATAACTTTCCAGCCTCAAAACAGACTTCAACTATGGTGCAACCAGAGACTGATGCAACAGTGTTTTGATATATTTATGCACAAAATTCAGCCTGAACTCAAGTGTAGTACCCATATACATTTCATACATGTGCAAGCACCAGTTTAAACCCAATCATAACAAACATTGATATAAATGTGCTATAATCTATGAAGAAACATGGATATTACCCCATCTTTCATACACAGTAATCACGAAGCTAAATGGCTACAACAGCGGTATATTAGAGATAATATTAGCAAGCCAGATAGCTGAGTGCATATGGCTCGAGCATCAGCTGCAGTTTCCTCATCTGTGAATCAGCATTCTGTGTGTGTGAGCTCTTACTGAGTTATGACACATCTGTTCCGCCAGAATGTGAGTTGCTCTGTTCTGTGTAAATCAAACAGTACAGTACAAACAGACTGGATGTACTTCTGTAGAGGTTTGGTTGGATGTAACATTATGGCCATGTGGTCAGTTGTTAACTTCTTCTTGGCTTGTTTTCAAAGAACAAATGGCATCATAAATATATAAAAGACTTTACACACAGTTAATGTTGGATTAATGTCAGCGTTAGACAAAGCGTCTCCATTTCGTTTGAAAAGACTTCCCTTAAAAAAACCATCAACTTTGCTCATTAGTGTAATTGCTGTAACTAAAACCACAACTTAAGCAGTTTCAGTCATTCATTGCTGTGAAACAGATTCAAACAAGCCTCATATACTTGGTAGATTAATGGCATTATCCTGATTAGCTATGGGCTTAATACAGCAAAGTCCATGTCTTGTTGCAAATCCGTCTCCTTTTAATATAAAATGGATAATTCCCAGGCTTATTTCATTGTGTTCAATTACCAAATTAGCTCATAGCTCTGGGGTTTGTCCCAGTCTTTAGTCTGCAGCTGTCTCACTTCCCCACACATATGAGCCGTGTTGTTCATTTGCAGATATATTACACAGTAATGTAGTTCATTATTCCAACCTGAAAACTTCACTCAGGCACAGACAATTTGGGAAATGACTCCCACTCTGTGTTTTTGAAAGCTCTCTACAGGAAGCCAACTGTCAACATAAAAACGTCTGTTCACTTTTGACAACGAGGTAAGCTTTGAAAAATGAAAGCCGTGTTTCACATGATGATGATTTTATTCATTCATTCATTTTTGCGCGTGTTTGTTTGTTTGGGTTGCACGTTGTGACAGCCCTCCCTGTGGTTGTGCCCTCTGGCGTGAATACAGGATTCATTATCTGGGCTGTTTGGGATGCTTTTTTTTTTTTTTTTCCAGATTCAGGTTTTCTGTGTTAGAATTCAAATATTGTCCTGATTCTGATCAACAAAGATGTTACTAATACACTTTGTCTTAATGAGTCAGGCCCTGTGGAGAAAGGTTGTAGATGTTTCTCCACACTCTCATTTCCCCCTGATCACAGTTTGTCTGTCCTGAGGGCACAGAGATGCTGCAGCTGCTGTTATTAGAGTGACAGTGAAACATATTTTACATAATCACTGGCTTCCAAATAACAAAAAAGGTGTGGGATTTTCCACTGGTAGTGTTTGTGTCAGGCTAATGACTTTAGGAGAAGGACCTGCTTTTACAAATTTATCTTGACGAGTGTTGTGAAATTCTTTCAGGCAAGCTCTTATTGTGTGAGTGGAGGAATCTTCCACAGCAGACGGTTTGAAAATTGAGCTGTTTCCATCGTGTAGATAGTTTTGTGAATTGCTTTAGAGTTTGAAAGGATAAAATGAGACTTCTCTTCTGCTAAATAAATATTCTTTTTACTTCCCGCTATCACTGATTGATGTTACACAGTTGTGATTTCATATTTGGCTTTTCTATTTCCTGCGTCTGACACTGCAGGTTTTTAAGAGGAGAATCCACGGCCGCACAAAAGGTGGTGCATTTTAATGGTCAAGTACTCCTTAAATGAATAGGAGATTGTCAGATTGAACAGCTTCCTAGAAATCTATCAGCAAAAAAGACATCGCAGTACTAGACACAGTGATTGACGAGTGAGGGTTAGAGAACAATGCAGCAAACCTCGACACACCAAATATGAAAAAGCGAATAATCCAAACAAATGCCCTTAATTAATTTGTCAGTGTTTCACCATCATGTATTGCAGCCACATCCTGATTGTTTTGCCTGTGTGTTTGTCTCCTGTGATGTCAGTGGGGATGGAGAAGCCTGGAGTTGTAGAGCAGGTTGACCTGACTCCGACCCTGGCCCTGGGACTGGGCCTGCCCATATCTCAAAACAGCGTGGGTCGCGTCATCCCGGGTGTCTTGGAGGAAACCTCACTCCGAGATCAGCTTCGCTTCCTGCATCTCAATGGCCACCAGCTCAGCTGCCTGCTCAAAGACAGCATGCCCGACTACGAGAAAGGTGGGTTACAAATTCACTGCGTCCAACCTGTGGACTCGTTAAAAGCCTGAGAGGCCTGGACCTTGTCTGACAGGGAGCCTCATCATCATGCTGTATTGTTTCCAGCATGGTGAAAGTATCACTGGGGACATTTTTTCATGCACGCATGACTGTTGCCAATAGTAAGAAAGCAGTGCAATTTAAGTTCATTCCAAAATGAAAATGCAGTCATTTTTTCTTCACCGCTATGTCAGTCAAACACTATTGAAGTTAGTAAAACCACCAAACACACAGCGGGTCCGGTCCCATTACTCCATCTGAGCTTTCTCCAGAACTATTCAAGGTGATGCAGCCATCGTATTGAAACTCCAAAATATACCCCTTCACTGTCCAGCACATGCATTATCAGGATCTCAAAGATTTTCCTCAGGGTGCACTAATTCATATTTCTGTATTAACAAGGTGTCAGATGTACATGTGTGGTCACTCGTAATGATAAGCCCACAGGGAATTATCACCTGACTCCTCTTTTAACTTTAACACTTTATAACATCTTTCAGCTCATTGTTTTGGTGCCATGGCCCACGATGTTACTCTTTTATTTCCCTCTCATCAACTCGTTTTCCGGCCTTATTTCAGTGAAAGGGTCTGATAAACCGGCTGTACACAACACATCCAGCACTAAGCAGCCAACAAACAACGTTAGCAATTAGCTGATGTAGTGGACCGTTCAGCAGCTTAAGAGCCAGATATTCTTTTCAGGAGTTGGTGGAGACCAAAAACAGATGTCAAAAAAGAGAAATGGACTTCATGAGGTGGTCAGACTCACATCGTAAAGTGAATGGCTACTGTACGTTGCTCCGTGTCTGCTGAGGGTGTGTAGCGTAACATTTTGCTATAACAATTCCATAAGATGACAATATGTCGCAGTGACGCTGCCCCCAATTGGCCCAAACAGACTTGAAAGAAATGATATGGTTTCTACATGTTCTGACAGATCTCCATTTCAGTTAGTTAAAAACCAAAATACCCTGCATCAGTTACAAGGTTAAATCAGACTATAAGAGGATCGTTCTTATTTAGATTTTGATTTTTTTTGCATTCCATTCACACTTGTGTGCATGTAGCGTTTTCACTGAAGAAACACAGATGGCACAGATTTACGTTGACTCAGAAGCGGTTTGCTGTAAACAGACAGTCCATCTCCTCATTATTCGCACCATGTTGACAACTGCATCAAAGCAGCTTCTCAGAGCGTTTAACCTGAAGCGGTCTGATTAAGACGAGGGTAGAATCATATTACGAGTTCAAAAGATTCATCATACCACAGCTCGTCAACACTGCAGCCCTTCATAAAAAAAGAAGATTTTGGTAAACATCTTCAACATCTTGTTCATCTTTATTCATCTTGTAGTTAGATAATCCTCCAAGTGGTTGCATTTACAGACAGTAGAGTACTAAAAGCTACTGACCATATGATACAAGACGAAGAAAGTGAAAGTGTGAGTGAGAGACAGGCAGACCTGCTCTGAACACGGTGCGTCATGTCATGTCAGGGTTACACCCTGTGTGGAAAATCTGTGTACTGATTTCTTTAAGTTTGATTAAGCAACCTTGCAACTGTGAAAAAATCCACATGGGAGAGTCACAGTCTGTGGTCTGCTCTTGAACATTAATGCTGCCCGCTCTTTGTGCAAATGCATGCGCATATCCTCTCTGAATTTTGCTCCCTACTTACAGCTCGGGGTCACACTGTTTGTCAGAGTTATCCATCTTGCAGCCTCTCCCGCACGCCTCTTCTCTGTCTCCCTCTTCGTCTGTCTCTCTGTTGCTGTCCTTCACTTTCACAAACATTTGATACACCCATGGCAGCAATTACCATTGCTAATGTTTGATCGGTCGGAAGCAATTTATCTTATCAGTTTAAGTGGGACAGAGGGAAGGAGGCAGAGAGAAAACTCTTTGGTGACTGGCTTGTTTGGAAAGGTATTGGACATTTAATTAAATATTTCATGATCGAGAAAAAAAAAAAAAAAGCTGTTTTCCTTAAACTGAATCAGTAGATAATAGGATAATAGGTTGCTGACAGGCCAGCATACCTGATAGTGCCAACTAGATAACTCCTAAGATTAATTTACATTTTCTGTACATTTGTTTTTAAATGTGGTCGAGATTCCTGTAAGTGAATAGATGAGTAGCCACATGGAAGAAAAACTGAGTATGTAGGAATCTCTTCCCAACTGGAACTCATTTTTCAGCCTTGCTAGCAGCATCGCTCTATAGATGTCAGTGTCAGCCTGACGGTTGGTCCGTCCAGACTGAAACACCTCAGCAACTTTATTTTGCCATAAAAGTTTGTACATACATTCATGTTTCCCAGATGGTGAATCCTAATATGTGTGTTAAGATTTGTGACTTTGGGTGAAATGTCTCAACAGTTGGTTGGATGCTAATAACACTGGTCTCAGACGTACATAAAACCTTCAGGATGCATTGAAACAGAGACTGCAATTCTGTCTTTTCATCCAGCACCATCAAGTCAAAATGACTGAATACCTTCCCATCAGCCTCAGCTGTACTTTGTGTTTTGTGCTAATTTGAAAATGTTAGCATGCTAACTAAGAAGGTGAGCATGGTCAGTAGTAGCTCTGTAAGAAGCTAAACACATCTTTGTGTTGAATTTGGGCCCACACACACTTGCATGTTGTCCCAGTTTTCAGTGCATCACAATGACAGTCTTGCAGCGCATGTTGCCTTGTGTGTTTTATGTTGAATTGTCTAAAAGGACACCAACACAAACTTTGCGTGTAGTGAGCAGCATATTGCATTTTCAAAAACTTTGAGTTGAAACAAACTACTTCCCTTCACATTAACAGTCTTAACGCTCTGGCAGCACATTTTCCACTCTATTTTGGTGCCTGGTTTCCATAGTGATGGGATGAAATGGAAATTATTTCAGCAGACCTACATTTGGATGTGTTGATTTTTTTTTTTTAATCTGTCCACTTGGGTAATCATGAAGCTGCTATGCAGGGGAATGTAATTGTTGTCACTGCTGGGATGATATTTTCAGAAGCATGCCTGTTGGACACCTGTCGGGGTAAACTCTTACTGGGCGTGAAAGAAAAGTTGCGTAAAAGAAAGCTTCTTCTGTCTGAAAGAAATGCTGCTGATTGGAGTGTTCAAGTATTTTTCATCGGGAGAACAAAAAGTACTTTAAAAATGATTTAAAAAAGATTTCTAATTCCCAGCCACTCTCATCTTGAGTGGATATTTTATGATTTTATCATCATTGTGCAATCTCTGTGAAGTTTTTGCAATCACCTGTCTTGTTCCAATGTAAGAATAACCTGAAAAACATGAAACTAACATTTTCAAAGTTCAGCTCAAATGGTGATACAAGGTTTGAGCAACCTTGTTCTGCCTCTCTGTCTGTCTGCCACATTCTCTGTCTGCCTCCTGTGTTTAATACTGTTCATGTGTTGCTTTTAACCCTTATCCCCTATATAATAGTAACAATGCAATCATGACAGGATTGCCATGATTATATCAACCCCCTCCCCACTGCTGCACCCCCGAAGTACAAAAAAAGAAAGATATACTCGAGTTGAACTACTACTACTAGTGAGTAGTTAGGTGAGTAGACGACGGACTGATCTCCAAAAGGTTGAAGTTAAGATGAAACATTCTCTTCTACATTTTTAGCAAAGTTCGTATATTATTTTGTTTTGTACAATTTTAAAGTAAAAAAAGGAAAAGAGCACCAAGCAAAAGTGTGGGCACTGCAAAAGATTTGAGCTCTTAGATAACTTTTACCAAACTCTCTGACCTTAATCAGCTCGTTAGTGCGATGGCTCATTCACAGTCATTGTTAAGAAAAGGCCAATGCAAATGTAAGAGCTTTTAAAATACTGTGACTCCTCAAACCTTGTCCCAACAATCAGCAGCCAGGGGCTCCACTGAGCAGCTGCCTGGCACTGAAAATTAAAATAACTCATGAACACAAATCAGGAGAAGATGAAAAGATGATGGCTTCTACAAGAGGATAATGATCCAAAGCACACCTCGAAATCCACAATGGACCATCTCAGGAGACACAAGCTGAAGGTTTTGCAGTGGCCCCCACAGTCCCACGACATAAATATGATCACAAATCTGTGGATAGACCTTGAAAAAAAGCAGTGCAGCCTTTTGGAGGAAGCATGGGTGAAAATGCCCCAAACAGGAACTGAAAGACTGAGCTGGTTACAAGATGTGATACTTGCCAAAGGGGGTGTTACTGACCAGGCAAGGTACCCAGACTTTTGCTTCAGAAGTAACCTCGCATGAAATATTTAACAAATGTGTCAACTTTAGCTTCATGCTGCTTGGAAATTGGATCATCTTGGTGTTTACAGTAACAGACATTTAGTATTGCCTTTCAATACAGTCCCAGTTGCCTGAATCTGTAAAATATGTCACTGACATGAAAAAATAGTAATAGAATTACTTTTTTGTACAGTTGAGCACATGCTTGTTAACCTTGCTCTGTCTGAACTTCAGCCCTGATTCCTAAAAAACTGGAACACTGTGTAGAACAATAAAACAGACTGATAATTTTCTAATCCTTTCTGACATATGCTCATTGAAAACAGTACAAAGACAATGAATTTAGGGTCTTACCTCATCAGCTTCATTGATTTTTGTAAATATCCGCTTAGTTGTGGAATGCTCCCAAAACAGCTGTTTGGAACATTCCACAGGTAAACAGGTTGATTGGTAACAGGTGATAGCCTCAAAAGGCTCAGTCATTCACAAGCCAGGATAGAATATTTGGGAAAATAGTTTTCAGTCTATTTGCAAAAAACCAGTGCAAATCATTTATTATCTACATTTCACAAAGATATTGGATCACATGATGCTTTACCTTCTTCATTGCAGAGTCCCATCTATCTGCATGTTGAGTTAAAAATGAAAACTTTATACAGTGAAAGTAGGAGTAAGTTTTGAAAATCCTCATTTGTAAAGCCATCACTGTCTCCCTTGTATCAATCTTCATATTATGTTTTCCTTGTTCTTCTGACCTCAAGCATCTTGGAGGGCCATTAACCAGTCTGTACTTTTGGACACATGAAACATGGCCAGGGCCATCGATATTGTATGATTCACGCCTGTGGCTTAAGGTTCGAATATTTCTACCAACCCCTCTGTCTGGCAAAGCCACAGTCACTATTTATCACCCACATGCCTATGCTGCTGAGATAGGTGTTATACTGCAAAATATTGTTTTTAGGAGTGCGCGTGCGTGTGTGCGTGTGTGTGTGTTTCACTGATGTATACAGCAAATCAAACCTCCACATTGCTTTGTCCTTGAACAGGCTCCTAAAGCACAGAAGTGAAATGAAAACAGGCATCATTTCATCTGCTTTGAGTAAACGTGTGAATGAGTCATAGCTTGTCATCGTTAGAATCCTGATAAATTGTACTTGTTTCTTTTTTCCGCCTCAGGCATGTTAGTTTTTTTGGGTTAAGGAACATTAAGGACATAGGCAACAGAAAAGGAAAAAACTGGCATTTGATATTTCCCATTTCATTCATCTGACATGCATCAGAGTGATCGATGAACTCATGAATGGGATTAGTGAACTCTCATTCACAAGGAAATGAATAGTTAGAGAATAGCTGTATTTTCATAGGAGAGGCAGCAGTCTGAGGAGGCTTTTTCCAAAATGAGACCAAGTACTCCAGACTGCTTTAACTTTTCTTAACTTTTTTCATGGCCCAGTTTGTTTTTAAATCAGCTCGTAGTCAAAAATGAGCATTTCTGCCAGTGGCTCCAACCATGGCTGTAACATCGTTAATATGTCACAATATGGTGACAGATTGTTCTGAAATGCAAGGAAATAATTCCATCAATTGACAGCAGTGTTCACTTGTAATGCTGAAAATACTGCGTTCAGTTTGGAGGCAGTCTGCATGCAGACGTTGAAGCTCCATAATAGGAAAGCAGATTGTTTGGCTTCATAAATAAGTTTAATTGTCCTGATGCATCAAATGGTATTGGGTGATAAATAAACAGTGCAAAATGAATGTGACGCTGCATCAGAAAACCCAAAGAGGTTATTAATGAGTTGCTGCAAATGTCCTCCTCATTTTGACAAATCTATATAAATGACCTCGCTGCTGCAGTTCCAACAAGAACAACAAGTTTTACAGCATTTTACAAGTGTTTGAGTACCTGACAACAAACATCAGTGCCAAGTAATTCCAGATTAATGGTCACTTGAAAGCCGCACTTTAAACGTGCCAGTTCTTAATATCTGTGTCCCTCTATCCACTCCTGTTCAATCCAGATGCAGGCTTTGAGCAGTTCCGTGTGGCAGAAAAGGCTCATGGGAGCTGGATGAAGCTCTACCTGGAGGGCAACACCTCTGAGGTGCTGACCAACATGGGCAAAAAGGTCCTGAAGCAGTATCTGGAGGCCCTGGCTGCCATGAGTTCGTCCCTCAGCAGACAGCTGGGCAAGTACGATATGTACTCCATGATCGCAGGCATGGTGTTTGTGTTTCAGGTAAGCAGGAGGATTTCATTCATCCTGAGCACTATGAAGACTTCTAGGTTGGTGTTGCTGGTAGGTCAGTGTTTTGTTAGTGTATGAAAGTCACAGGTGTGAAGGAACAAAAGAGCCGACATTGAAAAGCTTTCTCTTGATGGAGGAAATACTTTGAACGGTGTTATTGTCGTACATAAACTGAGAAGAAAAAGCTTTGATGAGATGGATTATTGATACTGTGGACTCTAAGCAGACATTTAAACATGCACTGCCATGCTGCCAGTATAACAGAGTGCGGTCTCCACAGTTCACATGTTCTGATCAAGCCATGCTGCTGAAGGTTTCTGTGGTTGTGTCCGTCAAAGAAAAAGTCCTTCAAACTTTTTCTCCCCTTCTCTCCATTCTCTCCCTCCGGCCTGGCCCTCAAGCTCCTGTTGGTCTTACTGCTGGCCATGCCCGAAGCCCTCAGTGGTGAAGCAGTGGTGGACCTCCCAGTACTCTCAGCCCTGCTCTCCCTGCCTTTCTACCTCTTGTGCCTGCTGCTCGCCTCAGTGCACGTCTTGGTGTGCACATCTGCTGAGAGCTCCTGTTACTTCTGCAGCCTCTCCTGGGGTCTCGTGTTTGCTGCTGTTGCCTTCTCCTCAGCAATGTTTTGTATTCTGGTCTCTATGGCAACACGGCGACTCCCCCTGAGATCCAAGATTCACGGGAAGGTGAGTTTGTGCACCTAAACATACCGCCCAAATACAGATACAGAATGTAACAGATATTTGCCTTCATAGGTGTTATTCAGATGTGCTTTAATCTCACACAGAAAGCTGCATGTAAAGCATTAATATGCAGCCTAACCTTTGAATCAGTTCAGCTGATCTGTGATCGCTTTCTAAACAATATTGAAGTGAGGAAGAAGATGTTTGTGCACATAGCAGTCTTTGAATGGAAAAGTAACTCAGCGCTGTTTAAAAGATAGATTTCTACTCTTATGTTTTAATAATTCACTTCCTGCGTTTAGAGAAACATTACCTATGAGATGATGAGAATTTATTTGAGAGAGAACTCTACTAAATCTACTGAGGCTCAGGGGGGATGGCACAGTCTTGTCTATTGTACCCCCACTTTGTGATTTAGCTAAGTTAGCTAAATCTTTAGTAATGCAGCCTTAAATCACTTGAATGATCTGTACGTTGAAACAAAGGCCCAAGAAAAAGTTTTAGTAGAATTAGCAGTGAGTGCCTCTTAGTCGATTTGAGACTTTGGGCACCATTTGTATTAATCAAACAGTGCTTGGCTGCATGCGTACCTCGTCATGTGTTTTTCATGGGGATTACAATGAGCCACCTTAATTGTTCTGTAGTATTGCACAGGGAAATGGGAAGGCAGTAAGTACAGCAGGGAGCAGCTCTAATGCTGACGTTTTAATGCAGTCACATAACTTTAAATATATTGACGCATAAAAAAGATATTGCTTAATGTAGACACATGTAATAAAGTGTGATACTCTTTTTGTCAGTCATTGCAGTGATTGTGAGTTATAGACAAGGAGCGCAGACAGTATTTCTGAAACTCCAGAGTTAAAGTGTTAATACCCACAGCACAACAGAGAGAGGCTGCGACAGTCTCTTGTGCTGCAGGTTTCCGCTGCGTCCCAGAAGTCACAGGCTCCCACTGTTTACACGATATCCATTAAAATCAGGTCACATTTCTGAAACTCGCTGCCGCATTGATGAACATAATCCACCATTTAAATAGCATGTGTAGCGGACTGTTTTTAAACACCACTCTGTAACTTCACAGTCGCTGCACTCTAAACAAAAATGCTCCAGTGTGCCAGAATGGAACCTGTCAGAGATCATCGTGTGTCTCCAGCTCAGTGGTGCCTTCCACTCTGCGTTATAGAAAGTTTTATTTTGCCAGTTTATTGCCAAAGGAGGTTTTAACCTAGTGTGGCATGATGGACAAAGTGAAAATAGTCCTATCAGGCTTGACGAATAGCTGCATTAGTCATAAAGTCATGTTAGAATATGCAGTAGATGTGCTGTTGAGCAGTAGACCACGTGTGTAATAAGAGATCTGGATACCATGTTTTAAGATGGTAAGTAGTTTCAGACTTCTATGGACCCCCTGGTGTAGTTGCCAGTTCATTAGGAACACCTAGCTCAAACTAATGCTGTGTGATATGACAGCTTTTTTTGTAATGATTGTCCATTGCAAAATGTCATTGACGGCGGGTGTCAGCAGGTGATCCGCCGTTAAGGCCACTGTGTCAAAGTCATCAAAATGTCAGCTGTTTTTAGGTGCCACTTTCAACAGCGGCACCGCATGAACAGAGATAAGAGGCCACGTGGACACCCAAAATGACAATGCACTTGTGAAATAACCAGAAAAATAATTTAACATGTCAAGGGGAACAGTCATTGAGCCTGTGTGACACCATTAAACCCAAAGATTGATGGACAAAGAGGTTCAGCATCTGAAAATATCAGGGAGATGACGGTATGCGGGGGTGTGGAAAGAATTGTTTATGTTATTTTGTCTTCTCTCTGTCAACAAATAGAATTGATTACCAGGAATGTGTAGATTGCTCATTTAAATGTGAGCAATCAATCAGAGATAGCGGGAGTCGTTATTCAGAAGACGGAAGCTTTCAGTCTTAAGTGTTTGTTTAAGATGAGTCCTCGTTACTGCTGCACCTCTTTGCTCATTATAACTTATCAGTAAAGGTTACATCTCATTTCCCTTCTGGGAACTTTTAGAAAGTGCTGATACAGCAAAAAAAATAAAAAATCAGTAGAAATCTGCTCAGGCCATTAGGTTTGGGTGAAGAAATCACCTCCCAAATCTATACATTGGAGCATACGGAGGAAATATGCAGTTCTCTGTGACTCTGGCTTCCTAGAAAAGCCTTTGGAATATTTTCTTTGAGCTTGAATGTGACACAAGCGTCAAAGAAAATGTGTATGTAGCTCAGTTGGCAGGTAATGATTGGACACGTAAAGAGAAATGTGCTTCCTCATCCAGCAGCAGATTCTTGTGAAGTCACCAGACTTTGGCCAGAAAGGTGAAACTGTCAGACAGAAAGTTGTGGCCAAGCAACAAGCAAACTTAGCCAGTGAATGTATCAAACGTTTGCAGTGTGTGCAATAAACTCAAAGTCTACCCTTTTGTCTTTGTGAATGACACGATGACCACAAAATTATAATCAACAACAACAACAAAAAAATCTATTTACAATCACATACAGCAAAGAAAAGCTGGATCCAGATAATGTTTTGAAGAAGCCCTTGATAATTGACTTATATGAACAACCAGTTATCAAAATAGTGGTGTTTCAGCACTGATGTGTGCACATTATATTAAATGCTTCATGTCAAGGAAATAAAGCAAACACGTGGGGCTATATTTTAAAAGAATATGAAAAAACATACAGAAGAACTGCAGAGCTGGATCCTGATTGGCAGACTGTTCCAGCCACACCATTTACATGATACGAGCTATAAAAGTCTTAATAGTGTGTACTTACGGATAATAAACTGCAGCTGTAATCTTTTCTCAGCTATATAAGCTGTATATAACAGCTGAATCCTGCAGCAGATATATTTTAACTAAAACATTTAAGTAGTCTAAGAAGGATCATACACCGTAAAACTAAAGTAGTGAAAGTAGTAAAGTGACTTGAAGTCAATTTTAAAATCTTATTGATAACTCTTAAAGCAATATATGGATTTGTTCCATATGTTGCATTTACATCTTGTTCCAAAAAGGTGATTAAACATTTCCAATCATGGCCCATCTTCATGGCCAAAATCTTTATCTCTGTAATAACCTGTGTGAGGAAATGCAATTAGTCGAATCTGTGTCCTCTAAGTCATGACTGACAAGCTCATTTTGATATTGAGATTAGATCATGAAACTGTTTTATTGTTACATCATATTAGTATTGGTAATGAATTCACAGGAAGTCCTCTATGACTTTTCTAAGAGACTTGCCAATTTGGCATCTGTCTGAACAGTTTTCAGCAACTTTTCAATTTACAAAAATACAGCTTCAGTTGCCATTAAGGAGAAGAGAGGAGGGAGGAAAATGTTGTGCAACAAAGTTGCAAAATGAAAGGTGAAAAAGGTCAGAAATGATCCAAAGTCTGGTAAAGTCTTGTTATATTATGTAATCACTTGAATCAGTTTGTATCTCAGCGCAGAGCTGCGCCTGGTTTGGCTTGACAAATGACTGCATTATGGGCGGCATCCAAAACCTTTATTAGTGGTATCCTGATTAGTTTCTCTGCAACACAGAGTTGAAAAACTGGAAGATTAAGCACACTTACGAACTCACCTCTCCAACAAAAATGTGATTAGAATTCCAGTTGAGTGAATATTAATTACCTAAAGGTGAATGTACTTTATTAAAAAAGGCCACTGTAATCACCAATCAATATCTGATAAAGTCCCTCTGGCTGCCTGTTTTTACTGGAAACGTGTTAATATGCAGACGCAAGGGCGCTCCATAGCCCTTTCATGGGAACTTCAGAATAACAGCAGAGCATATCCGGGCTCTCTGTCATACTTTGATTTCTAAAAAGCTGATAAAGGAGTAGTTCTACATTGTTTCACTTTCTGTTGGAGAGGTAGATGAGGAGATCAATATCACTCATGTCTTTCATGACTAGAAACAAGGGGGGACAGCTAACCCACCTGCCAGTGCCTATAAAGATCACAAATTAATACATTATATCTGTTGGTTTAATTCATAAAAAAGCCAGTGTAAAAATGACACGAACATAAAAATGTCCCTGCAAAGACTCTAAATTGGGTGTACTGCTTCCAACTCTGGCAGCTGCATTTTGGAAAAGTCGAAGTTGCTGGCTTAACAGCAGCATGTCTAGATCGAAGAGAAGGGGGCCAAGTATTGATCCCTGTGGTAATCCACAGGTCATGCTGACCTGCTTTGAAGTACGATAACCGATGGTGATTGAATATTTCCTCTCTTGCAAGTTGGACATGAACCAGTTCAGAACAGTACCTCACAGCCCAACCCAGTTTTCAGACCTGTCCAATAATAAGAGATCAGCTGTGTTAAAAGAGGCAATGAGATCTGAAAATACCAGAAGAGAAATTTTGCCACAATATGTCATTTTGTCTCCCTTAATCTACCCTCAAATTTAATGAACGCTAGTTTGAATCAGATATTTCTGATACGTTGCTAAGGCACAGAAAAAATAGTGAAATTGTATGAATTGTTTATCAAGAGGGTAATTCTGTATAAATACTGATGCTTCAGTCATTTTCAGTAATACTTCTGTTGTGTTTGCATTCAATCTACTTTGAGGCAATGTCATGAGCACAGATGAGCATACAAACAACTTGCTCGTGAAGGAAAACATGAGGAATTGCTGATTTTGAGATTTCACAATTTGCCAGCCACTGGAGGAGAGACAGACTTGAACAGGGAGCACTGGAGCTGGAAAAAAACATTACAGCTCCCTTTGGGCCATGACAGCTTTAATCTCAAAAACAAAGAAGTTTTGGCATACAGGACATTAATCCTCTGCTCAGTCAGGCAAAAGTAGCTCAGATTTCTGCGCAGAATGAATGGGCAGAGACCCCACTCAACCCCCAAATAAGTGTGGGATGGACAACTATGTTTTGGGAGAACATACAGGACATTTAATCTGAGAGACATTCATTAAGACTTACAAACAAAAATTATGATTTTCATGAAAAACAACCTAGATTTTGATAATATATGAAAATACATGCAAACTAGAAACTGTAGATCCTAAGTTTACCACAGTTGACTTTTTTTTTTAAAGCACAACTACCAGAAGTGAATATTTAATGCCACAGAATTTTGTAGAAGGTAAACAGACATGTGTATGAAAGCTGTCCACAATAATAGCCTGCAGTTTTATAAGGGAAAAACAAGCCTGCAGGTAGTGTACTGTTTGTACAGCCTCAGCCTGCCTTTGTCCAGGAGGTGAGCGCGGGCTGAGATGCATGTCTGTATTTGGTAGTTGTTTGTTGGGCTAAAATATTGGCTGAACTTCATTTGAACTTGCTTTGCACAGCAATATGCTGCCACCACGGAACAAAATAATTTGCATACAAGTGTGTGATTGGGCAAACGCCAGTTTTAAAAATGCGATGGAAGCATCAATAAGTGACCAATTACAACCTATGAGAGACCGCTCACTGTCACGATCCGCTGTGCTAAATGACCTCTGTGCATATTGTAGAATGTGATGACTGACTGAGTGTGTATGAGCAAAAAACAGCAGTCTGTGTCATGTTTCATGTTTTTTGTAACATGTGGATGTGGACAGTATGTGCAGCAGGAGGCACAGTTTTCTCTTGTGGAGTTTGAAAGATCAGGGTGAGATAATGGAGCAGGTATAAGTGGTTGCAAATTGAACGGTTTCATTATGAAGTACATGGGTCATTTAATGAGTGTCACTTGATGAGGTTTTTCAATATGGAAGTGGATGGGTAGGAATCACCCAAGCAATGAATTCATTCAAATAATTATCCCTCTGAGTTTAACAATTATAACTGCAATGGATCCACAGTGCAGAGGTGGGCGAGGTGAAAATAGATTGTCTGGTCAGGCTCGTGTGGGTGTGCAGGTTGCAATCTCTTGCCCCATTCGTAAATAGTGTCAAGTTAAAATGGTCTCAAGTTGGGTAGATTTGGTAAGATTTTGAATTTGGGCAGTGTTACTTATGTACTTTAGGCTACAAACCTGATAATCATCTCATGGAGTTCCCAGATCTGGATCCCTACCAAAACCTTATCATCTGCTTCAAGGCTCCAGACTGATCTGTCTCCAGAATCTCATGGAAATCTGTTCTTTGATTTATGACACTCCCAGCTGAGATACAGATAAACTGACAGGAGCGAAAGAATGATCATATAAATGTTGTTTGCACATGACTGTGTAACCACACAAAGAGCACTTTGAACATTTTTTACTCTTGCCTTAAAGCTTCTTGCACTTCTGCTCTGTTTCATAGTCTCCATTGAGGGGCAGTGGCAGTGAGTGGTTGCTGTCAGAGCTGGATGTTTTGCTGCTGGCTGGCACGGTCGGACACACTCTCAGCTTGGCGGCCAGCAGCTTCGTAGAGGAAGAGCACCAGACCTGGTACTTTCTGCTCAACACCCTATGCCTCGCCGTCTTCCAGGATGTTTGCCGCAAGTACTTCAGAGAGCAGAGACGCTCTGGAGATGAAGAAGAGCATATCCTCCCTTCCAAAGAGTGTCATCCCTCTGCTCACCCGAAGGCAGACATGTGCTCAGAGAAGTGGCTAGCGTTAGCTACGCCGCCCTTCACTCTGGTCTGCTGCCGACTGCTACGCTCCCTCAACCAGACCGGGGTGCAGTGGGCTCATCTTCCTGACGTGGGACACTGGCTTAACAGGTTAGGTTTCTACAATGATGACTATTGCATATGAGGTGCTGTACAAAGCAAAATCATGACACATACGATAAAAAAGTTCTAAACCTGTGGAGCTCCAAAATGTCCAATATTGAGTTAATAATCCCATGAATAAATACAGAAAAAGATAAGAATGAACAAATTCATTGTAACTGTTCAGCCTCATCAGAATTATTTCATGTATTTATTTATGGAGATTTTTATTTTGAAATGCCGTTGCTCCTTTCACACTGGCATTTTCACAGTGACTTATGTCACTTGTCATAACAGCGGTGTTGTCACCTCTCCACACTTCTTGCCTGTCACCGAGTCACATGCCCTCAGCCTTTTAGCAGGCTGCTGGTAGATCTGTTTATTTCATCCTTTTTTTAAACAGGCAGTCTCACTGAGATCAGTCTCCTTTTCAAGAAAACATGTACAGTATGAGCAGCAGGGACAAAATACACACACATTCACAGCAAACACAGAGTTTACATACACAGAACAGGGGTTACTCATTAAGAAAAAACAAGTTGTGACCTGGCTATGATTACTGGATTTAGATGTGACCAGAGAGCAGAGATTAGCCCACTAACAGCTAGACTTGGGTTAACGATCCTGCCTATTGAGCCAGCAGCGTTTGCATGTAAACTTGGATATTTTCATAAGGCAGCAAAGCAAAGTGAGAGTGTTAACAGCAACAGCTACCTGGTTGATTCAGAATTGTTCTGCCGCCATTGTGATTCCTCAGAGGTTCCCCAAGGAAGAGTCGCACCACTCTGTGAATGGCAAAAAGAGAGACTGGTTTGTCTTTGTCCTTAGTTTCCCTATTAAACAACACAAAAGAGTTGAGTACATGCAGTGATTACACAGAAGTTCAGAAGTGTATCTGAGAGAACATTCGATACAAAATCTGTTAAATGCATGCATAAATCCCTTTAAGTGTACTGACTCCATGTCTTTTTCTCTTGTTACCAAAGGCACCCTTTACAAATTCCACAGGCTCCAAGAGCAGCGAAATCTTGTTTGTTCTGTCCAACACTTTCCTCTTGTAGACTGTAATGAACAATGGTGCTGCTAGCAGACCTGAGGACTATTAGTCTTGGCTTATAGTGGATAGTATATCTTTCTTATTTATGTGGATATGTGGGAACAATATAGGTGACAGGACATTACAAGAGCTCATTTTTAGCACAGCTCCAGTTGAGGGTGAGAGGGTTTAATGTGAATAGGCTTCTTTCACTGGTTAAGCACTGATGTTCAGCAGTCACACAGGGATAAATGCATTATAAAAAGACGGAGATGCTAATTTGTCCAGATACCAAAGACAGTACCCTCAGCAGGCTGGAACGCAATGCGGGGACAAGATGTTCAATCTCCATTTGTGTCTCCACCGACACAGGAGAGTGGCAGATCAACGTACCTCGTTCTCTGAGGGTTATTGAAAGCCATTTTGGGAAATGTAGGAAATCACCTACTGGAGTAGACATAGATGAAGCTGGTTGATTGTAATATACAGGAAAATTACACTTGATAACAAAATAAGTCCTGAATGATTTGATCAAACATTTAAGGTATAGAATCTTAACACGATCCAATGGTTTTCTTCTAAGGCTGAATCACTTTAAAATGTGTTTTTCTGGCTGAGAAGCTGACAGGACCCTCCGCCAGCCATTTTTTAAAGAAGGGAAAATAGCCGTCAGTGATTGCTCGGACTGTAGAAAAACTGTCATTTCTCAGTAAAACTGTGACTGTTTCAGAGCCATTAATATTCTGCCAACAGCACAGGGCAGGGGATTATGATTTGTTCTTTAACATGCATCACATTGTGGAATAGAGATGTGGATTCTGACCTTTTCCCTGTCCAGCGTTGCCCTTTCTTCCTACCTGCACTGCTTGTTGCTTGGATAATGAGATCTAGGCAGCGTTACGCCTCATCTTGTCTCCAAGCACCCAACTTCCACTGCTGTCTGATCCAGCTAACAGCTAAATACACACCGTCTGTCCAACTTTGATACGTCCTTTGAGGTCTTATTTCCTGTCTGTGCTCAGTGCAGTGTAATTTCAAACTGTATAGCCTTAAATCCAGTGAACAATTGAAGATCCATGCCTCTTTAAAGTTTAAACTACTGCTGGAGGATATGACTGACAGCGTTGGTCTCGCCAGAGTGTTCTCTTTTGCTCAGTAAATAGTCTACTTCAAGGTTTAAGCTTTCTTTTTTGATTAATTAAATGACTGAATTCATTTTGATTATACGTAAAGGTCAAATGAGGAAAATATTGGAACACTTACGGTATGCACAGTAAATATGTGTTCGATGAATTTCAGTTTTAAAAATTTAAAGGCCATGCAAGTGTTTCCTTACTGTTACTCATTGTTGGTCTGTTTGTTTTGTCTTTCCAGCTCTGAACACAGGACAGTCCTCTCCCTGCTGGCTGCTTTCTGTTTGGTTCTTATCTACCTCTTGGTTCAAAGACGGTGCTCATGGGTGTCCAAGGTTGCCCTCGCCCTCGGACTTTTGGGCGTCTACAGCTACCGGGCAGCTGTTGGCAATGTCTTGTTTCCCTGGCAACACTCCGGTCGAGCTACGTCCAAGTAAGTTTTTTGCTGACCCGATGATCACCTGTTCGTTCGATGCAACAGCTGGCAAATCGCTGGTCTCTGTTGATCTGTGCTGTAATGCAGCTTAGTGTGCAGGCTGCAGTACTGCATGTGTCATTTGGGAGAAACAGTCGGACCCACATCTCTTAAAATTGTGACCATGAACTGCTATTTTTGTTTTATGTTTTACATCTACCCACAGTAAACCACCCAACCCAGTGTAAAGTCAAGTCCTAAAAAAGGTCAGATAGTGTCAAATTAAATTAATTACATTGAAACAGGATTCGTGCAATCTGTGGCTGTTGATTGCTGCACTCAATAAGAACAGTCCTTTTCTCCTTCAACACAAGTCTCAACCCCACCCAGCCCTCCTGTCCTCTGTGACGGATGAAAACACAGTCACATTTTCACAGCACAGAGGAGTAAGCTAGCTAATTAGAGTGCAGATTGAACAGGGAGAGTGAAGAGGCAATATATCATTGTGTGGAGCATTGGAATAATAGTTTTGTAAATTTGCTTTTCATCTGGCTCGGAAATGATTATTTTAGCTTCCATGATTGAAACACAAAATCGTGCACTGCTCTCCACTGTCGAGCAGTAGAAATGTCAGTAGTTGGAGGGTTTGGAAGTTTGTAGTCTCTGCAGTATACAGTAGAGGCCAGAGAAAGAGTTTGGAAATCAGGAATCTTAACACCTGTCAGCACTGAACAGTAACCGTTTTACAACTTCAGATATGATTATTACAGGACTTTCACAAATTATGTGTATTTCCAGTCATGTAGGTGGTCTGGCTTCAGGGTTCAGTCAGTCAGTCAGTCCACCACTTTGCTTCAGATCCAACAATTGTTGGATGGATTGCCATAAAGCTTTGTACAGATATTCACGACCCCCAGAGGAGCTTCAACATGAAGACGTTTTACGAGCTACTGTACTGCTTAATGTGAGGAGGTTTTTCCACCTTTTTTTATCTCAGTTTTTAAATTGCTCTTGAGTTCCTCTTGCCATCATTGAAAGATAAATCTTCAGAAGAGTTTGGACTTCTTAAACCTGCAGATGCACTGAAACCCCTGTGGTATGTGCCTGAGGGTAAGAATCTCCTCTCCTAAACCCTCAAACCTTAATCAAGCGTATTAGCTTCATAATCACATTCATTTTGCACAGTATATGATAAAATAGTTTGTGTGATGTTCAACCCTTTGGTGCCTGGTGCGTTTAAGATAATCTGTCCGTCCTTGAATAATGAAAAATCCTGTTTAATGTGTGCCTCAAAACATACCTCAGTTCTCTTGAAGGTTGATGCCTCTTTACGCCTTTAGCACAATCTATATGTAATTGTTGTATTAGCATTGTCCAAAAAGAGAGGAAATCGACAATCTTGCTCGCCTAAATGTGGTCATTTTTCATTCTGTAGACTGTGGCTTGCCACAAAGTTATCTGCTACTAACCCCCGTCAGAAAATAATGAGTGTGCAGGGCTGCACACAGTTCTCCTGTCTAGTTTTCCCGACCTCCCTTCATCTAAAACCAGTACCTGGCCTTCCCTAACCTTTCCTGCTCTCCTTGGCAGTCTCTCCTACTTGCTCACCTAATTAAAAGCTCAGCCTCTCACCCTTACCCACACAAAGACACCTGACCAAAGCCATGCAGGGACCCCGGCTCCTTTTGACGAACTGTATGATTGACAAGGTTGACAGTTGACCCAGTCCTTCATCCTTTTCTTCAGACCTCAACAAGTTGATCATTATGGTGCTCTGCCTCAAGGATGTGTTTCAGACCTCGTCCACACTGTGGATTCCTTGGCAGAGTTCCTTATAAAGCAAAGACAAATTTGAGTCTGGGGCCTTATAAAATGCAGTCCATCTCATGTGCTGTGCTTTGCTTGCTGGGCAAAGAGAAGCTGCATCTGTGTAATTACAGTGTAGTGTAGCTTCCAGCTGCTGAATTGTTGGACTTAAATGATGTTTCCTGTGGGTCTGATCTTTTTTGGTTTGGTATCTCTAAACAACCATATAGTGAGATTTATGGTTGTTTTAGACACAGTATCACAGCAGATTCTCTCTCTCTGAAACGAGAAAGCCAGAAAATGTTGCATTTTCCATTGCTGTGTTTTTCCCCTCACATCTGAACATGACTGTAAGAAGAAATGACTTTGTATAATGACCCATTTTAAAGTCCGGTCTTCCTGGGTTACTCTCTCTCTCTGTGTTTTATCAGAGTAAAGCCCCCTGACAACTGTCCGGCTCCCTCCTCGCTTTCCCTTTGTGCCAACTACCTAATTGTGCTGTTGCCTCCTTCAAAATGGCTAATGGGGTTGAGAACAGCCAGCACCGCTCACTTTAAACAGTTCAAAGAGTGACTTGAATTGATGTCACTGTGGATACAGTTTTTCTCTCTCTCTGTTTCTCTCTGTCTCTTTCTCATGGCATCATCGGAAATGAGCCTAAAAATAGACAGAGATAGCAAGTCAGCTGACAGGGCAAACATGTACTTTGCATAATTTTTCTTTAACTGGATACCAAGACATTACTGATTAGGATTTGAGCTATAAAAATCTATAAAGGAAGATACAATCAAGGTAACACAAAAGATTAACAAGTGTTCCAACAGGAAATAGCTCGACATCAAAGCAGCCGGCTGAGGGCCGAGCCTGTCTGTGCTGTATGCATCATCGGCGAAGTTTGTCTTCGTCCTCCTCCTTAGAATTTATGGCACATGTTATGGCCAACATGAAGCCACCAGAAGCTTTTAACAATGTTTATGTTTTCATCTGTGTGTGTATGAGCTTCACACCTGCACAAAACATGACCCATTTTATCATGTCGTGCTTTATCTAGAAAGGAACTGTTGTGCAGGTTCCCAATTTAAAAATATGCATGCATACCGATCCCGTTTAAAAATGGAAATATATTCAAACTCGTCTCAAAACACCTGTGAACCCCTGCCACACACACACGCACACACACACACACACACACACACACGCCGTGACAGACACACATACACACACAGGCACACAGAATTCAGTTTTCAGTTTTATTACCCAAGAGGTAAACCATTTTATAACCCTGTTTCAAAGGCAATCTGTGTTGGTACAATATATCAGTGGTAACATTTAACAAATCATTATCCTCCACTGACTTCAAAGCACACTTCATAAAAGTGCTTTTTTGGCCACCTTATCTTTCGTCACGCTACTGTTTTTAAAGAATCTAACGCAAAGCTCAGAAAGCACACATGCTGGCAGCAGAGCAGGTATCGATCTTGTGGTTTGTTGTGTAATTAAATGTTCTGTCTGTAACTATTGTTTTTAAGTCTGCCACTTTGTCCCAGTGGCATTTCAATAGTTGCAACTTGGACGTGCACAGATTTATCCCACAGCAGGCCCAGGGCTCAGGCAGAGTGGGCTGGCCCTCCTCATGCGCATCCGTTCACTCCAAGTGTTAGCCTGATGCAGGTGATTGACGAATGGCCTGGAACAAGCATGTTGAGGAGACTGGACGCAGTCTTACCTTTTCTTATTCACTTGCTGGAACACCGGCACTTGTTTCCAAGGTAACATGAAATCCAGACAGCTCCTCTGTAACCGCTTGACAAGCAACTATTTTCTGTCCGCTGTTACTTCTATTAACATCACAAAATGCGGCAGATAAGATCGGAAATATGCGAGTGGTCGTGTTTTCTCACCGTACAATTTGGAGGATTCCCTTAGGCTTTAAAGCCTCTGAAGTTTTTCCTCAACAACATTAAATATTCATGCCTAAACAAGCAACAATCAAAGTTCAAGTCTTGAAAAAGCCTCCTATGGTATTGTATAGGAAGAGTTTAATACTGAAAAAAGTCTCTGTCTGTGAGTCCTTTTTAATGCAGGCGTACCTGACTAGACACTCCACTTTGATCCCTTGATTAATGAATACATTCAGATACAGTATTACTGCCTGTGCTTTAATGACTGCCTCACTTTATTAATCGAGTGGCTCTCTCTGGAAAGAAGTCGATTTCAGGGCTGCAGTACTCAAATCCACAAGTAATCTCAACAAATGATGCCAAAAATAACAAAATGCACTCTCGCATAGTTCCTCATGATAAATGTGCTCCGCTGGAAGACACAGCTGATCACCATTATCACCACAGCTTTGGCCTTTTCTATGTTATTGTTCTGGAAAAAGACTCAGCTTGCTGTTACCTTGGTGTTTGCTTGGTGGTCTTAACTACAGTGTGCCAAAAGACAAGTGGAGAACTTCCAGACACTCCTCAACACAAAACAGCAATAATATATCAGAGAAGGGTTGATAGGATTGTTGATCGATACTAATGACTTAATACTTACACTGGCTGTAGTCTTGATTTGAACAAAGAACTCCCTCCAGACTGGAGTTCAAAGATGCTTTGCATGCTGCCACCAAGCACACACACACACACACACACACACACACACACACACACACACACACACACACACACACACACACACACACACACACACACACACACACACTTCTGAAGCAAGTCCAAATGTAGCATTATTAACCCAGCATTTGCCATGTTTGTACACTGCTTCTTAAACTGACTACTAGCTTGCTTCTCTACTGGAGATCATGACTTCATGTCTATTACAAGCCACTGTACGACAAGTGGACATGAGGGCTTGCAGGAGTCTTGTTTAGTATTGTTGCAGATCCTTGCAGAGCTGCATGGAAATCATAAATTGAGTAGGACCCCCTTAGCGAAATGACTAGTCTAATTGAGGTAAAGGCTGGACAAGTTGAAGACATCTGAAAGCTGTGCTGTGTGATATACTATAATCAGGAGACACTTAAAATAACTGCAGCCACTTTTGGGGTGCTGCACTTTGGGAAATGACATAAACACAAATAGCCTTTCCTGCTCAGACAAAGAAGGGCTCATGCTTTCTGCCCTGGAAATGTCAAAGCAAACAAGATCACTCTCAGTATTCAGAATTTTGCATGCGTCAGTGTTGGGGAAGTGCTTATTGTCTCCGACTGATGCGGATTAGTGCTGCAGCCTTTCACTGTTAAATATACAGGTTTGAGAAGGGAAGGCGTCTTTTAGTATCCCACATGTAGATCTCATGGGGTTCCCATCCTGCTTCCTTTGTGGAAAGCGTAGTTGTAGGATAACAGCCACATTAAGTGCGTGGCACAGTACTTTTTATGAAGCACAAACACGTAGCTGCAGATAGATTAGTTTGGAATTCTCTCAGTTTTTCTACCTCGCACACTAGTTTACAAGTAAGCCCGGCAGCTCAAAGCCATCAATGTCCTCCCATAAAATCAGATCCAGGCCAGGATTTTCCACTTTTCCTTTGCATGAAATAATGATGAATACAATCCTTGCCACATTGTTCGGGGAGTTGTGAATAATAAAGAATAGTGCTGTATGGAGCATATTACTCTACGCCTTCCTCTGTTGGAACAGGTTTCCATAAAACACATTGATTAATAATACATGCCCAATACTTGCTCAACTCCTTCAGGGTCTGCTATTATCCTGTAGTGCTTTTGCAGCTTTGACTGCACCCTGCTGCAAAATGAAATGTCCCTTTACTCTGGAGGAAGTGTGTTTCCGATGTCATGATTGTGAAAGGGCTATTTTGTAAAAGTGAAAATAGTTTTTGAGCCGGCACCCTCTGGAAAATATTAGCAGAAGCTGCTTTGAATCAATGTTGGACGCAATTCTGAATATCTGGTGTACAGTGGTCAATGGGTGAATGTATTAAAAAAACATTGCATTGGTAATGACTCGACGTGTGTGCAGAAAAAACAATTAAAAGCCTCATTTTCCTCAGGCTGTAACTTCTTGAAAATTCAGCGACTCCCTAAACTTCATTAGCTCTTAATGCTCTTTATTTTCCTTCCAGTCCGTTCTGAAATAGAATAAAACAACTTATCACCATCACAGCTCTTCCCACTCTTTTGTCGTCTGTGTTTTTGTTGTTTTTTTAAGGCTGATTTACTCATTCCTTGTTTTTTGGTTTTTTTTTGACAAATGTTAATGAATGTAAGTTAATTAAAGAGCAGGCTTGAGGGGGAAATCTTTTCATTTAAGTTTCTGTGGATAAGAGCATATGCTGGATGCCTGAAATGGAAATTAGACTAAATGTAATTGCCTTCATAATCGAAAGCACTTTTCCTTTAAAGCTTCAATTTGGGACTTTTTGAGCAGATAAATTATTTATAGTTGGGGAAGGATTTTTGTGGAGTAAGCCTTTTAGAAGGAGAAGAGCCTTATGGAAACTTTTATTTTATTATTTGCAGACTTTAGCCCCAGACTTACTGTTGTAGCGACATACAGAGCACATGGGCCTTACCTCTCTTTAAATCTGTATTAAATCTAGTTGGCATGAATTCAGCGCTTACATAGTTTACATCCCTCTAATCACTGAAGGTGGAACCTCCTGATTTCTAAATGTCTTACATTAATTGTGAGGAGAAAGAGAAGTGAAGTCCACTAGAAACAATTTTTGGCCCAGCTAACCAGAGCTAAATGACCAGACAATAAACAATAGGAATGACTTAAAACTGAAGGAGGCTCAAAGCTGACTCAGTACGTGTCATGCTAAAACAAAAATAGGAGTGAGCCATGTTTCTGAATACGGTGTGTTATCGCTTTCTGAATCATTTTACTTGTAATTGAAAGAAAGCCAACATGCATCAGTTTGTTCAATTGCATAGATTCACAGTCCAGTGTGGAGGGTTTGGGGGAGACTATGATATTCAATATTATGTTTTCATGAGTCTGTAATCACCTGAAAACAAGAATTGTTGTGTTTTCGTTACCTTAGAATGAGCTCTACATATCTACAGAGGGAGCCGGTCCTCTTCCACAGAGCCCACCACGGTGCATCACTGTCAGTGTACAGAAGCCCAGAATAGACGAACCAAACGGCGACTTTAGAGAGCGTCTTTCACGAGTTTCGTGGCCACTGTAGGTTCTCCTACACATTGAAATGGGAGGATGAGGTGAGAGGGATTCATTTGGTTGTGTTGACTGCTAGCTGCCCCTAAATCTCACACACTGGACTTCTAACAACTCTAGTAAACAGTAACCCTGTTGTATGATTTCTTATCAGACAGACAGAAAGTTCCAGAACTGGCTTTGAATGTATGAGTTTGATTTAGCCTTAGAGCTTCAGCACGGCCACAGTCGACTCGCTCAGGTGTTTTCACGTGTGTTTCCTGATTAGAGCTCCTCTCAGGACTGTGTGTGTGTGCACAGACTGCACTTGTTTGGCATCTCCCTCACTTTCATGATTAGCTTTGTTGCACCTGGTGGAGCAGGATAATTTACCTTGTTATCTTATTGGTCCATGGAGTTTTGTGACATCACTCCAGGATAGCGTTTCATGTTTCGTGAAACAGTCTTGTATAAATGTCATAAAATGTTTAGTGTTTTTTTTTTTTTCCACACTAAAATTGCTGGTTTATTATCTAGTTACAGTGCAAAACATTATCATCTGCCGTAAATCCTGCCATCGTGAAGTTATTGTGTTGAGTTTTTGTTAAGCCTGTGTAGAGAGGTGCTGATTTAACTGTATGGTCCTCTCGTTTTACTTGTTTTCTGTCACACTGAGAGGTTTTTTTAATGTTTTGTCCACTCCATTTATATTAACAACAAGAGACTAGATGTTAGAAACTCTACAATATTAGACCAGTACTTTTAACGAGGCGTACCTAACAAACTGGCAACTAAGTGCATAATTGCAGTTTTTCATGGAAAAGTAGTGTTCTGTCAAAAAATTCAAAATGCAGTCCCATCCTGCTTCAAATATTACTGATGAGAACAAACCTGTTGCAGCGCTATGAAAACATTTCAGACTTAAATGTGAACTATCACATGTTGAGATATCGATATTGAAAGGTGCAAATCCTGGGGCTGAAGTTTTGGTAGTAGGACTACCATTTTGTTTACATTTGGATAATGTATTATGAGTAAAAGCACTAATGATAAGCTTGATTTATCTCAGAATTGTCTTTTTTGTTATTGACTGTACATTTTTTATGTGAACAGTAAATGAAATGTACACATAGTGTCTCAAGTATTTGCTTCCTGTGAATAGAGGGGCAGGTAAGACCCTGAAATGTCCAGAACAGTGCAAAATGTTCAACATCTGTAGTCCCGCATGACTTAAAGTACAGTATTTTATTATGTTAAGAGACAATACAGGTTGTGTGTTTTGGTCAGCAGACTGTATCACTGAGTTAGAAATGCAGCAGTATGTCTCTACAAGTGAAAACTATGGGAGTCTATGGCTATAATCAGTAAAAAATGACAAAAGAAAATTACACCTATGAAAGTTTTTAGCATTCTGAGTCAGTCCGTTGTTATAAAATCTGTCTGTGACCTTCAAGAGAAGTCTGGAGTCTGGGTTGTTTCACTGCCACTCGTGTTATCCTTACTGTTTACAACCTGTGGTACTACATTCAAAAAAAAAAAGATCATTTTGACATCAGCAGCAGATGAAAAAAGTCATGTGAGCCTAAATGCCCTTAAAATATGATAATGCCGTGTTTCTCTAATTGTAGCGATGCAGACAGCACAGCGGACGGAGTGATGGATGTGAGAGGGTCTGTTTTCCTCAGACGGGTTATTCTGTCTTCCAGTCTCACAGCTTTAATTATTAATGTTACATTGACACACTGCATACTCAATGAAAGAAGGGTGAAGAGTTACAGAAATATGAGAAATACTGTCTGACAGGAGATGAGGTTGAGAAATTAATTTCAGCAGTGAACTCTGAAAACCTGTTCTAACAAAGGAATCATGTCAGACTGTGAGTCGTGACAGAAAATGTTTGTAGTTACATACTTTTTCTGTAAATTAAAGTTCATGAATGAAACATGGCGGTGAGTCATTCAGCAGAATGCGTGGTATTGTTTTGAGCTTTTACACTCCATATTTCATATCTGCTGTTACTGATGCTGTCGTATTTGCCCGTTTAACTTTAGACAACCCATTTATCAAAATTTTCTTCATCCACCCGAAAATGTCAGTATCACAGAGATGATATGAATCTGTTGAGGTGGAGACGTCCTGTCTCCTGTTCAAAGATTTATGCTCCGTTGCGTTTTGTTCATTAAAATTGTTGTTTTGCTTCTGTTAAGTACTTTGCTTTTGTTCTTGTTCGCTGTTACACAGCTTTTGTTGTCACCTTTGATTTGATTTGATTAAAAGCGTTTTTCTTTCATCAGTCAGTGTATAAAGTCTGAATTAAATCATTTTCCTCGTGTCTCAAAACCCTTTCTCTGGATATTTAATTGCTGAAATGCATGAACAGGTACAGCAAGACTGCCAGAATCCACATCCAAGAGTCACTTACTGCAATTACTTGAATATTGAACGAGGAATTTTGTAGAGGAAAATCAATAGTGGCTTACTGCAAATGTCGAAATGACACTCCGTTATCTTTCTCTTTCAGGGGAACAGTGGAGGCGCGCTTTGTTTACGTCTTCGTCTTGGGCATCCTCTTCTCAGGCACCAAGGACCTGCTGCGGTCCCAGATCATCACAGCAGATGCCAAGTTGAAGAGCAGGGGATTATGGGAGATCTACAGTGGCTTGGTTTTGTTGGTTTCACTGTTATTTCGTGCTCACAACCTGCCCGTCCTGTGCTGCTGCCTGTTGATCCAGACGCTCATGGCTCAGTTCATCTGGAGGAAACTTCACTATGACGCAGCCCAAACCACCATCATGCATTACTGGTTCGGTCAGGCCTTCTTTTACTTCCAGGTAAGCAACGCTTATAATGTCAGCAATAGAAAGGTTTCACAGACACTTTCTCTCTTAAGTATGACTTTATGTTGCACAGCAGGAGGCGTATTCAGTGATGTGGATTCTGTATGTGATTGAAACGTGATAATGTCAGAAAATCTTTCTCATTCTTTTGGAAATTCATATTTTTCTTGTCAATGTTGTTGATGTTTCAGTAGCAAGACACCAAAACCTCAAAATAACATTGAGAACAGTAACAATAGCAGGTGGGGAGCCAAATGTGAGGTGTTGAAATGTCAAAATCGTTCCAATAGAATTACCACAATCATTGATCAAATTTTAATGTGAGACACACAAGTTTGTGCTGTGCACCAATAGCAAACTAGAGCACTACAGAGTCCAAAATGGTTGCACCATCCACTTTTATTTATCCCTCCTCTGGTTAATGATTTGAGTGAATAGAGGAATGGTTTGCAGACAGTTTTGAGACAAGAGTCAGTGGTGCAAATACGTCCTTTGAACAAACTGTGAACATATTGTCCTGTTAGGCTAACAAGCTTGCCGATCGGCAGTTGGCAAGCTGTGTTCCAGTAACAGTTAGCTAGTTTATTAGGTCAGAGAGAATAAAATGATTTACAATCTTGAGAGTAAAATACCAGCAGGGAGTAAATATCACAGTGCAGAGAAAATAGAAAGCATCTTTGAGAGCTATTGTGACCAGTGAGCACCGGCATGCTCCCAGCTCGGCAGCGTGTTAGCGGTCAGCCTGCCCGTACAGCAGTTCACCGACTCGCTGTGAAAAAAATCACCACCAAAAATCACCAAGATTCAAGGAAACATATTTCATGAGTGCTGCTATGGCAGTTTCTGTTGTGACTGTGGTGTTCTGGAGAAGAGCCTTCAACCCACTGACAAAAGCTGAGGTGGTGCTGGACAGCCTCTGTGCGAGGGTCTTCCTGAGAAACAGCTCTGCTCTCAGTGAAATTTCCCTCAATGAATACACGTTAAAACAGTGTGTACTGCTGCGCTGGATAGCAGTGATTGGCGTTCTCTGCTGAAAGTGATTTAAATCACCACAGCAGTCAGACAAGCTTGTTTGAACCCCCGACCGACCTTCCCAAATTAACTTTGATCGTAGACCAGACCAGCTCAATTCACCCTGCTGTAAATCTATAAGTCTATAAGTCCTGCAGTTGAAAAACAATGATCAAACCGTTGCCAGTTGACAAATTACAACCATTTCACAGACTTCAGCACCTATTGGTATTGGTAACACCAAAAAGGAGGCGTGAAGATGCCTCCCATGTCAATAAAAGGAAGCAAAGGGAACAACACAACAGTAAGCAAGCTTTTCTTGTCTGATTGTAAGAGACATCTAATTTAACGCTCTGACACAGAGTGGAGCAACATTTAGGGAAGCTATCACCTCTGATAAAGTGCTGGATACTGTAATAGGTGCAGTTCTGGGCAGAGGAAGCGTTTGTGTGTCAGTTATATTCCCTCCATCCAGCACTGGCATGAAGCTGAACTGGACTGGTGGTTTCCTGTGTTCTGAGCTAGCGGTGCTCCTCTAAGGCGGACACGATCCCGTCCTTTTCCTTTCACCGCCATCCAGGGCGCATGTTTGTGTACTGCTGTCCATACCGAACTTCCACATCGCTAACAATTCAATAACCGTCACCACCCTTGGGTCATTAATGCGTTGAATGGCTCGGGAATAGACCCCCTCAAGACAATTTTATGTGAAGGTGCCCAGGCATGTAATTACAGACCTTTGAGCAACAGTAAACAAAGCTGGAGCCATAACGGATCTGTAGAGCAACAACATATGTGATTTAAATGTGCTGCTCTGAAACAAAAAGTGGTGTCATGCAACAATCGAAATTATATTGAATTTAAATCTAATCAGCGAGCTCAGTTACAGCTGGACGGTGAGCTCTGGAGATATTAAGATATTAATGTAGAGTCTAGAAACACAGTTGTCTTTTCTGTTTTCAGAAGTTTTATCATTAATATTGTCCGAAAGCTGTTGTTTTCAAAGTGTCCTTGTGTTTTGGCAACCAAACACACAAAAACACAAGAGGACTATGGGAAATATTCCAGGTAACCTCAGATGCAGACAACGCTAGTGTCACAAAGAAAGTTAAATTGCATCACATGATGAATTAACTGTCTCACAGGAGACGTTTGGGCTGTCTCTATTTAGCCGTCCCGATCATTTGGCGTGATGGACGAGTCGGACTGTGCTGTGGACCTTCTGTGGATTTATCACTGTCCTGAAACCAGATGGTCAATAAAGCAGCAAGGAGGTGTTTATTCTTCAGGAATGGCTTGAGCCAGTTTCATGAATAGGGACGAGTCACCCCACAGTGTGAATTCAGATGCAACTTAGCAACCTCCTGCAGAAAAAAATGAATCATCAGGAGGACGTTTTTAGAGCTCAGAGCTGAGAGGTGGAGGCACGTTGCATTAATGTGACAAAAGTGATGTACAGTAAACGTAAAAGTTCCACGAGATATTTCTGTTTGCTGATGCATTTTGGCGCACGTAACACTGCTCAGGTTGATAAACATCACTTTTAAGGCGTCAGTATTTCAGACGTCCGCCGCCAATTCACTCATAAAACATTTCTTGCACTTCTGTTTTTTCATTGGTGATGTGTTTGTTGATGGTGCAGAATGACACTCCTTACTTATGAAACATCACAGCACGAGAGCAAGCAGAGAATATCCATATGCAGCCTGATGTTCGCTGTGTGTTTGTTTCAAAGGGAGCCAGCTGTTAATGTTCTCTTCCTCTGCGATCAGAGATGTCTGCACAGACGGGGAATAGACCGTCACTTGATGTGTTGCTGCTTATGAGTCATGATTGCATCCAGATTTAACAAGAAAGGCATCGCCTCTTGTTAATTCTCTGCCAGTTCCCGTGGATTTTTTTTTCTCCTTGTGTGCGTGCATGTTTAGGGTGGAGCGCACATGCCGCAGCCTAACAGTCACAATCAGTTTTGAATGTAATTATCACTCGTTGTACTCAAGGAAAATTGAATTAGCTAAGTGACACACTTACAGAATGACACGCTGGAAACGAGCCAATTTGAAGTTGGAAAAGATGTGAGCAGGCGCGATGACGTTTCTCCAGGCTGCTGTTCAGCGGCTCAGGTGGATTCATCTGTCTGAAGCCGTGAAGAGGGCGTATCTGATCTCAACAATCTGAATGGGTGAAACAGAAATCAGATGAAGCACCTCAGTAACACAAATCTGAACATGGATTACTTTTTTACACTTACGCTGGTGGAGCTAAAGATGAACACTGTCGTTAGATTCGCTGAAGTTAAGAAGCCTTTCTGGTCAGAAAGACTTTAACCTGCTTACTTCATGATCTGCACGGGCACAAAGACAGACCACTTTATGTATTTTCATATTCTGTCATTTAAGAGCTAGAATGAATATATTCCAGCCATAATGATCTCTCACAGGCTGGTTCAGCTTGAGTGAAACAACTACATTAAAAAATCTTCAGCATATTTAATGGTTGTAAAGTATTTCTTCATATCAGCGCAGTTATTCTGTTTTGACTTTCATTATTTTACAACACTGGAACAAAGGTATATTTTCCCTAAGTGTATATATCTTACATTTACAGAACCAAATACCGTTTTCACTGCGGCTATAAATCCTGATTGTGCTGCAGTGATAGAATCTCCAAAAGCTTGAGATGAAACTTCTGAACAAAGAACAAAGAAAATAGAACGAGGTTTGAAAAGTTTCATGTTTTCAGAGTTTTCCTGCAGGCGTATTTGGCTTCTTTCAGAGGTACTGGAAATGGACTGTTTTTAAAAAAACAAAATGTGTGTGCTGGCTCATGCACATATGCACACTTACGCAGTGGCCTGAGTGGCTCTAACAAGAATCCAGCTCCAGACAGAAAGCTGTGTGTGCCGCTCTGGTCAGGGACTGGAAAACACAAACAACTGTGCCGATGGGAAGTCGCCAGAAGCTCCGAGTAATGATGATAAAGCAAAGGGCCAGTTCTTTAGAGCTCTGAAATGCTTACAAAGCTTCACCCACAGATCTTTGTGTGCTCATTTTGTCTGTATACAGGGTAGGTTATTCCTGTGCCCATGGTGATGCTAAAATAAGCTTTCTTTGTGCTCCTGCAGGGCAATTCCAACAACATTGCCACTGTCGACATTTCAGTCGGCTTCGTTGGGCTGGAAAGTTACGTAGAGGCACCTGCCATCTTCTTAACGGCCCTGAGCACTTACGCCGGGCCCCTGCTCTGGGCATGTCACCTCGTCTGCTACCTCAGCTCCGAGAGAGACAGGTAAGTGTCAGTTTAAAAGTCACTCGGTGGCACTGATGTCCAAACAGGGGTGTTACTATACTGAACTCATTAAATAAACTAAACCGGAATGAAGAATAGAAAGTATGATTTGATACAAAAATATACATCTCTATGGTAGAATTTAATTTAAACAGCTGCTCTCTACTACTTTTTTCTACTATTTTAACCATCTGCACCAGCTCAGCCGCACAGCTTCACCATTACAGTTACATCCGAGTGATGTTCTTTTTCATACTTCTTCATTGTGAATACTGTCTGTGGGTGGGACAGCACAGACACACCGGGATGTTCTGTTAATAGTTTTACTCATGGCAACAAGGAGACCTGCGTGCAGGGTATCAAAGATGCTTGTAAACAGCTTAGCCCGCATAAGACCTTAACTGGAGAGAGGCCAGCAGCTAGGTTGCTATGTACATGTGAATGCAGCCAATAAGTACAGCTTCCCCTCAGCATGGCGCCCTTGCACAGAGCAGAGTGATGAGGTCTGTGGCTGGGCAGCAGCTGCCCTGCTGATGGAGCCAAAACTAAAATGCTCTTTTAATGCAGACGGAGGATGGTGTTTGTTTTAACTCGCCTGCGTTATTTAAATGTCAGTAACAGAAATGCAACGATTTATCTAAGACCGCAGCGTTCTGCTAAAAAGTCACTGCTTCATGTAAAAAAAAAAAGTCAGCACAAAGGTCCCGTCGAAATGAGACTGCAGAGGGTGTATGTACCCATGCATGATTTATATTCTTAATAATCTTTGATCCCACATGTGATTGTGATATGTTTAACATTTCAGTAGTCCAGACAGTCTCTGATTAAAAAGTTCTGCTCATCTTATAATTTTTGTGCTGCTCGCAGCAGAGCGCAGGGATGATGAAGTCGATCCTTTCGTCCATCAGACACTTTGGTCCAGGAGGGCTCCTGGCTGGCCGGCCACGAAATTTAATGTGGATATTAAAGGAGAATGAGAGAATGACTGCGATGTTTGTGACCTCTCCACCTTTCATTTAGCATAACCATGAGGTAAAAATGGCCCTTTGAAGACATTGCCAAGACCCCCATCCATGAGATTTTCACCATCGCCCCAAAATTTTAACGCAGAAATATTAAAATTTACACAGCTTGATTGTAATGACCTCCATCAACTTCCTTGTCGCACCACATTTAGGGGAAAATAAATCTCTAATCCCACTAAAAGTAGAGGGGTTCTTCATGAAAAGTGAAGCCAGGCTGATGGAAGCTGCACCACAGCTAAGTAAGCTAGCAAATCAGCTACGAGAAGCATGACAGAATGTCACATACAGTAGCAAAACTTTACAGTAGCCAATAACAACATAACCTATGAGACGTGTGCGTAATGTATGTCTGCTACCTCTGAAAAAGTCTCATTCAGATGCAGCTCATGCATTCATCTGTTCCACTTGTGAACCAAAACTGCAACAACAACGCAGTCATGCAGTAAATCCCATTTAGACTGATGGCACGACTGATCAGCCCACGAGCAGGCCATTATGGGAGGTGATGATGGAGTCTGGCGGCCTCGCCACTTTCACTGTGGCTTTACCCTCTGAATAGTCAAACCGCCTGCATGTTGTTTGGTCTGCTCATCACTTTTCATACGGAGTGCAGCGGTGAACACTGCAGCCTCTAGAGGCCGCTGCAGAGACTCTGCTCTGTGATGCCCCTCAAGCTAACGTCACACTGAATCCAGCCTGTAAACTTTACATACTGCATCACAGCACTGGCCGTCTCTTTGTTGTTGTTGTTATACACAGCGGGGGGCTTTCCTCAGACACCCCACCTGTAATATGTTCTACTCAGACACTGTGACAAGGGAAACTTTTAAATAGCCTCATACAGTCGCTCATTAAGGATTCATTCTGCCCCATCAGCAGCTCGATCACAAGACAGGGACTGAAAATGGACTTTGATCAATAGCTTTTCAACGGGGTTCCCCTGACACGCTCCAATTCTAGTTAAAGCAGTTGCATAATTGCACGAGACTGTTTTATTGTTTTAGTGCGCATGATATCACTATAAACCTTCAAAGTGGCCAATCAGAGGAGACCCATCAACACAGCTTTATTTTCATCTCTAAGAAGTCAGATTCTGGCATAAATACAAAGATAAAAAGCATGTTCAGGTGATTGTATTTTCACTGTGCACTTGATCTCCAAGAAGCTGCATTGCCTTTGTTGACAGCTGATCTTTGGTGCATCTGGTTGTTTGTAAGCTCTTAAGTGGTTTTATATCCAGTGCATTGTTTTGGTGATGGAATCCAGTGGTGGGAGCTCCCATTTATGTCTGCAGAAAAAGAATTAAGACCAAAAAAATACATCTTTCTCTGTGTTAGAAGTCTTCTTTCTTTAGCTTTGTCATTTGGTTTTAGGATTTTCACTTTTCTAACCACACACGGGATAAACGAGCTGAAGTCAAGCTTATCTTTATCACATCAGTCACTTAGAAAACTGTGAACTGGAGACGATGCCACAGATGTCTCACGTCTTCTCCACTGATAGAATGAAGTCTCTGGCAGGTACTGCTGACCTGGGTAACCCACCTGAGAGGTCGCACATGAATGTTTTAGTAGCTCTTGGAGGTAGGACACAGAATTAAATGTAAGCTGTTTAAAAAGTGTGGACTTCACCATATATTGAAGATCTTAAGCTTTAGAGTACGCTGATTGCTGGTGCACAGCTTTTTTATACAAACTGAGCGTTGACTCGTTATTTTCCTTTAAGTTCCCATGCTATCATACTCACCAACATCATTTGTCTTCATCTGAGGTCACTTCCACTTCGCTTGTCACAGATTTACCGATGGGTTCATCACGACAACACAAGCAATCAGACTCAGAGGCTCCAGTTCGAACACTTTAGCTCTGCCTCGTGTTTGGAGGGAAAAGACACGGTGAATATAAACAGTATCACCAGTCATATGTGAACACACAGGGCATGTCAAATAAGTAACCGGATAACTGTGTTAAAGCAGACGTTCGGTTCAGTTCGCTTGTCATGCAGAGTATGACTCAGTCTGTGAAAACTGTTCTTTAACGTCCTCTGTGGCTCTGAAAGGATCATCAGGGTTATCTCAGCTTGGGTTTGAAGACTACACATTCATAACAGAAAGCCTGCAATACAAACCTGGCAAGGCCTTGGCATTTGAAAGACCTGGGCACTCACCAGGCAGGGAGGATTTAACAAAATACCATAATCAGTGGCATTACGGGAGGCGTAGGATCCGGACTTTCTGGAGCCGGACCCATACCAGCGAGTAAGAGACGGGATATCTCAGCCTCTGCCGCGTCAATTTTGCCCGTTCTTTTTTGAATCTGTCCCTGATGAGTCCCCCACCCCCACATATAGAAAACTGGATTATTAGCACACAGGTGTTGCTAGTTACTATTGTTTAAACAAATGTCATTGACTCTGAGGGCAGCACAGCAACAAAAGCAGAACTTTGTCTTTTCCTGTGTGCCATAGTATTGAAGCTCATTATTCAAGTGTGTTTGATGCATTTGTGCCAATGCAGATCTTCATAAAAATCAACTGTGTGTGTGTGTGTGTGTGTGTGTGTGTGTGTGTGTGTGTGTGTGTGTGTGTGTGTGTGTGTGTGTGTGTGTGTGTGTGTGTGTGTGTGTGTGTGTGTGTGTGTGTGTGTGTGTGTGTGTGTGCGTGTGTTGGTCTTATGATTTTTCCACCTCCAAACTGGACTCCTTCCCATGTCTCCTACTTCTCTTGTCTTGGGAAAAGGCTTGAAGTTCCTCCCCCTCAGCTGGGACTCTGCCTGTTTGAATGAACAAGATCCCTGCGCTAATTCACGCATGTGTTTCAATGCATCAGAGATGAAGCCGAGTGTGCACACGAGTCTCCGTGTGTGTTTGTGTTTACATCATCTGCAGCGCTCCTCCAATCATGCAGCTTTTAAAGTCATTAACTTCTTTATCACAATTTGCCAGCAATCCCTATTATTATGAGAAGATAATTGGATCAGACTCTTGTCCTTGTTACAAGTGTTGGGTAAAAACAGTGAGAATGCAGCCTTCATTACGAACCATCCAGCAACCTGCAGCTTTACTAATGTGACATAGTCATATAGAAAACGGATTGCAGCGTAGGGTGACCTTGGTGCACAAAAAACCCTTCTCTGTGTGGCTCTACAGGGCATTTTTACCTATTATTCGCAGCAAAGAGTCGCCTGCTTTGCTCTCTGCAGTGCTTTCCTCCTCTCTGATGAATCCTTTTCCTCTCCGCAGGAGCCCGGTTGCACTCAGCCATGGCTGCTACTGTTTGGCCCTGCTGAGGTCTGTGCCAGCTGCAGCCTACATTGTGCTGGTAACTGCTCTGCGGTACCATCTCTTCATATGGAGCGTCTTTTCCCCCAAATTACTGTACGAGTCCATGCACCTGCTGCTGACCGCAGGAGTCTGTCTCTTCTTCAACACGATGGAGCAAAGCCACAGTTCCAGTAAGTCTTAGGGAGCCATGGATGCACGTCTTCCCTTGAAGGATTGCTTTAAGTCAAGGGGTCGGACACAGTCTCTTAATAGTGTGTGTGAGACGTTCAGACTGATACACACTACAGTACACTTACCCTCACTCTGTACTATACTGATCCGTTCATAGTAGGTGAGTAGGTGCTTCAGAAAGCGTCCTTCCTCTGGACTCTGGTTTGCAAAAAGAATAATTTGAGAATGCACTTCTGATGTATTTTTGAGCAGTCTATTTAAATATCCCTTTCTTTCCAAGGACGAAATGCTTGCAGATGAATAAAAGAGAAATAAGTGTTTTTACATGCTGTATATTACCTCAGGGACGTGTGTACAGTGAGCTACTTTGACTTAAATGGGAGAGCAGCGTGTAGTTAGAGTGTGAATGTGATGTTTGGGTTCTTATGGAGCTGAACTCTTTTGATAGTAGCACAGCAAAGACCTGCACCCTCACAGGGCTTTTCACTCACTCTGGCTTATTAGGACTTGTAGGTTGCAGTTCAGCCGAGCAATGCTGTGAGTTACATGAGCTCAGCAGAGTGGACAGGTCTTTGTCACAGAGCACATTCTGATGTGTCGCAGGAGGAAAGCACAGGTGTTAATGATAAGACGAATGATGGCTGAATTCCATTTCGCTGCTGCACTTTCAGGGTCCTGGTGTTTTCCATATCCTTTCACTGTCTCGGCTCACCAGCACACTTGATAAAACAGAGCTGTTGTTAAGGCCATCGGTGGCATTTGTGCTCGTCCTGCTGTGACAGGTCAAACTGTGAAAAAAGATCTGCGGACTAATTATGAAGGTTCAAGTTGTCCTGGCCGAACAGGTACAACAAAGGGAGTCTGTGGCTGCCCACACAGTCCTGAGGAGACGTCTAATCAGGCAGCGTGAGTGAAAACACCTGTGTAGGTGTAACGAGGAGGTGCAGGAGGGTTCAGTGTGGGAGTTTCGAAGACATTTGTTTCTCTTCAGAACATTTTCAATATGCCGCTGAAATGTTATGTAATCTGTTTTTTCCTGTTCTGTTTCACTCTCTGAAGTATTTAACCTTCCGTTTACTGGGGACGGCGACACAAAGCCGCTCCAGATATCTGTCTGACAGGTTTTGGGTTCAGGTTTTTAAGCACAAACACAAAGCTTTTTAAATATTTGAATGTCACATGAGACAGAACTGTGGGCCTTCTTTCTAACATCGGAAATCTTTAACTGACCTGATTTTTTTCATAATTTTCAATGCATTAATTATCTGATTCCCATGATTTAAACTCAAAAAGGCTACAACAACCTCTGACATCCAGCCAGTGTTTCAACCTGCCAGTCAGTTCACAGCTCATTAAAGTGCTCGCACTGAAGTGAGCCAGGAACAGACAGGAGATATCATGGTGTGTTATGGAGTGCAGATTATCATTTTTGGTTATTTCCTTCACATCTAACTGAGACCTTATTAATTCAGTAGCAATTTTAGTATCTTGGCAAGCATTTCCACTGCATGTAATGTCAACTAGAGGTCTGCTGCGCATCGAGAACACCAGACACCCTGTTCTGTTTGTACATTCAACCTGTTTTATTTCAGTGCATCTCGATGAGGGTTTAGCTCGAGTTATGTTCGGCACAAAATCAGCATAAGGCTGCATGAGGGAAACGCTCGATGGAACCGGCATACAATTCAAAAGTTAATCAGCTAGTTATCAGGTCTGTGTTGAATCGTGTCCCTAAATGCATTTTGTGGCGTATTATCCACTTAATCCTCACGATCAGAGAGGCGTTTGGAGAAAAATGCAAATACTGAGCTGAGTGTAACAAACAGCCGTGCATCTGCTCCAGCTTCAAGAAGATGTGAACAAGTTCACTTTGTTTTCTTTCTTTCCCTCATTGTTTGTTCAACTGGAGATATAGTTTGGAATAAAATGCCAAAATCATTTTCATTGGATGACCTTGACGCTCTACTGCGAGAACATAATTCCCTTTTTTTTTTTTTTAACGTGCTCTCTTTATCCCGCTGAAAGCTCCTCTATGTACATCAGGATTTGGATGTACAAGTCGTATGAGTTCCAGGGTCCAGCAGTTCACTGCAGACCTGTAAACTTCTTTGACTTCTCAGCCTGAGAATCCCAGCAAAGGAAAGCTGGCGTTCATCCAAACCAATAAGGGTGTGGAGCCAAAGGAACAAACAGCGTGTTGCTGTCATGGTACTTATGGGGCACACTTCATTATCACAGCATCTCACTGATTGCTTCGACTCCATTTTGAACGTACAATCAAAGAAAAGGCTCATAATTGTGTCAGAAACTCACATATTTGTTCATGTCTCATAAAAAAAGGTTCCCATCTCCAGCATGCAGGACTGCAGTGTTTGAATGCAGAGGTGCACCACAAAGTAAGAGCAGAGACTTTCATTCCAGCAGCTATTCGCTTGAGTTTCGGGCTCCTGTGATGTCACTGAAGAGGTGTGACTACTTCAAAGCTCCTTCCTGATTATAACACGCAGTTCTTACATCATTATCCTGTGAGATTTGTCCAGAAAAAGTCCACGTCTGAAAGATTTAGTGTTAAAGCTAACAGTGTGCAGCTTTTCACCTCAGGGCAGAAAAGTGAATCGTAAGTTCCCGCCCCAACACTTGTCACTCACCCTGATGAGCTGTCTGCCCTGAAACAGCACCTCGCCCGAGGCTAAGATCGCTGACACCCCCCAAGCTGCCACAGGCGTCAGAGAAGCAGATGCCAAAGCGAGAAAAGGGGGGGGGGGGGGGAGCAATGCTGATGTTCAGCGTGGTTCTGACTAGATTGTGTCTGATGCAAGACGAGCTTCACACTTTGTTTTGCTGCTGTTGTGGCGGTTGCCGTGACTCACCTTGACAGCAACCTCAGCGGCGACTGAACCCACAGAAAATAGAATTTAAATGTCCTGAGCATCATATGAAAAGTCAGACAAACAAGAGGATTTCCATTTGAATACACAGGGTCAGCGACACAGACGCGCACACGCGCTGCATGAGGATCACTGCTGGTTAGCTGTTTGCATCCGAAGCAGGACACGTTCCGCCACGAGCAGCTGAGCTCTGAGCTGAATTGACAGCATACTTTTGTCAAGTGCCTTTTCCTCCCTTCAGTTGAATCAGGAATAACAATAACACAGACTTCAAAGTCTGATGGAAATAGTTTATGAGCCGGATAATAATCTACATCACTCATGTGGATGGCTCTGTGCGAGATGCTTCACATCGCCGTAACAGCCGTCATAACATGCTCGCAAACCAAACATGTCTTTAACCACCAGCACGGCGTCGTGTTAGCCCGCTATGTGGCTGTGATGACATAGTATGACTTTCCTCTGTCAACATTATGTAAGTTTTTCCTCTGTTTGCAATGTTTTAAATGCACAGCCGTTCATTTTCTCTGTTGACATGGATTTTCTGCTCTGAGATTGTTGGTGTTGTGGACGACTCTGTGGGTTTTTATAGTGCTGAAGATCAATTATGTTTGATGGAGCAGCGTCCCTCTGCATCTCTTCAGCTGGCATGCACTGAAATGAAAACCTGTGACACCGCTTTGGTTCTGTGGAGTTTGAGAAACTCCTGAAGTACTTTGGGACACAGACTTTGATAATATCATTATGGTGGTCGTTTTTCTTGGTGTTGGCAGCAGATTTGCCGCCAGCGGCCAACAATGTGATTTGTTCTTTCCTGTGGTTTTCTGTTGATGAAGTTTGGGATTCTGTAAGGGTTTTTTTCTGTTGTTTTTTCCTTTGAGATTCATTCATCATGGTCTTTTCATTCTAAACAAACCAGAAACAGAAGTGGATATGAGCTGTAGTCAGCTGAGTGTAGTTTGTGTTTAACACAAAAGTCAGTTTGGTGGGAGTTTTTTTAAGCTGGTCTCTCTTTTTTCTTCTTCTTCTTCTTCTTTAAAACCTCACGAAGCTTCATGTAAAACCTGACCGCACCGGTGCTAGAAGAAGCCTCAGAGCAGCTTCTCACACCAATGGGCCCCTGAAATGGATCAGAATAACCGTAGCGTCCACAAGGTTGAAAGCTTTAAGCACGTGTTAGTAATACAGTCGTACATCTCATGAAAAGTGGAGGTTTTTTTGCATTTTCTGTGCAACTGTGTCTTGTATGATCCTCCAGTGGACACATCAGCTGAATTCAGTTTTTTATTTCAGGTCTGATACAAAGAATGAATGTAGTTTGGATCACTGTCAAATCAAGATGTATAGCAAATATAGGTTTACATCAGCCTTCATTCATTTGTCTATTTCACAAGATTCTTTTCCAGCTCTTTGTGCTTCCTGTTAATACATGAAATATGTGCTTATTCTGGTAACATCCCACTTGTTTTTATGTACTTTATGGTAACTGCAGTTCATCCTGTTTCTGTGTGTGTGTGTGTGTGTGTGTGTGTGTGTGTGTGTGTGTGTGTGTGTGTGTGTGTGTGTGTGTGTGTGTGTGTGTGTGTGTGTGTGTGTATTTTCCCACTCCTTGTGTCAAGTGATGTCCTTTTTTACTTGTGATTTCTGTATCTTCTGATTTTAGAATTGTGCAGCAAATGTGAAATGATGAAAAGTGACAGATAACATATTTCCCCAAATCGTTTTCTAGCAAGACTCACGCTTGCATTATTTATGTTCTTAATGATGAAATAAATCATTTACTACACTACAATCTTTTTCTTCAGTTTCTGGGTGACTTTCTCAGCTGCGACAACTACTTTTGGTTTTGGTTGAACATTCCCATACTTTAAGCAGACGATTTAATAAGAATTCATGCACGGTCTTCCTGTAATGTTAGTGGTTTTTAGCTGCCCATTAAACTGTCTGTCAGCCATCTGTCAGCAGGCCCAGCCTGCTGGAGGACGGACGACACATGAGGTATTTTTCACTGGAGTTTCTCCTGTCAAAGTTTCCTACTGACTTAGTAAAACTGGAGAAGGAACCATCTGTGAAAGCACACCTAGCGTATCTCCGCGTACAGTGTAGTAGGAGGAGGATGGTAATTTAGTAATCATTCCGCTATCTGCTATCCACCTACTAAATAATTATTTTGTGCCTTCAGGAGCTGGACTTCAATGCCATCATTAAAGGAACCACAAATTTCATGCTGTGTTCACTTCTGAGTGGGAGTCTCTCCTAAAGCCTGCAACGTGATGATGCACTTAAGATGTATTATTGCCCTGAAATCAGAAGAGTTGCAGGCAAAAAGCTGCTTTCAATTAGTTTTTTATGCAAACTGCTCAAAAATGTCTGAATGTAGATCTCTGCCAGCATCCACAAATTACGCAAATTTTTCTTTTTTTTACGGTTTCCATTTTGTTGCATGTTCCATCCTTGTGGATCTTAAACTGTCCAATTGTATTTACCTTTTTGATGTTTTGATTATAAAAAGTGTCTTAAGTTTCTTTGCCGATGGTTCTGTTATTTGAATGTCTTTGCTCGCTCCATAGCTGACATGACATGTATCCTGACAGCGTTACTGCATGAGCTGTTTGTCTTCCATCCATCCACTTATTTTCCACCACTTATTCAGATCTGTTTCACGATGGCGGCCTTCTTCCAAGTCATGCCTTCCAGCTCTTCTGGGTGATCCTGAGGCGTTCACAGGCTAAAAGGGTTATTTAGCTCCTCATGCATGTCCTGGATCTAGTCCCTGGGCCCCCTCCCAGCTTGACGTGTCCATGAGGCTTCCTGATCAGATGCCCACACCACCTCTACTTGTTCCTTTCACTGCAAAGCTGCAGCCATGTGTCACCAAACATGACACACTTCACTCTCCTCTGACAAGCCTGGGCAAAACCCTGCTTCCTGTGGCATCTGACAGTTTGCCAGAGTTGAATTAACCAAAACTGATTCTGAGCTTCTGAGTTTGAGTATTTTTTGCTTCCATGGCCACAGAGGCGGCAGTTCCTTTGCCCTGCCAATACCAATCGGCAGATTCAAGAGTTTACTGGGCTAACGAAGCCCAAATGGCCTCTTCCCTCACCTTATCAGCTTCCTCCATCTCTGGGTCTTTTTGGTGTCCATCACAACCGGTACAGAGGACCCTCTGTCCACTGAACAGCTGCCTCAGCAGTGGAGGCTTTAAACATGGCCCACTCTGGTGGCTCATGAGACATCTGGCTCGCACTTTTTACCCCAGGCAGCTCTGGAAAAGGAAAATGTCCAGTCTGTATCGAGGAGTTTGGTTTCAGAGGTGCTTCTGTGGCTTCACATTGTTGGAGTTTCTTTCTTTGATTGCATGAAAAAAGGTAAATAATCATTTTTGTCCTTTTTGTTCTTTGATAGGATCATTTATTTTCTGCACACCTGCTTGTTCTTAGAGGAGCTGATGTGAGGCATAAACACATTTTTGGCTTCACAACAGCTTTCACTATGTCATCCATAAAATCCAGCCTCCCATTCTGAACTGTAAACCTCTCCCAAAGATCCCCTGACTACACATCATATTAGGGATTTTCAAAGCCACTATGTTAAAATTAGCTTGATCTCATTAATGTATCTGTGGTGAGCTTAGTTTAAAGCTGCTACAATCAATATCATCAGCTGACCCTGCAGTTCCTCCCAGTGTCCTTTAAATCATTGTTTTGGTCTTACCGACCACAACTTTACTGTCTTGATTCAGTTTCAGTTTGAGCAGACAGGTATCTAAAAGGAAAGTGAATATTGGATGTGCATTCGTCAAGTGGCCAGAAACACCACTCTAAATGCTTATGTTGCTCCCAATCTGCTGATAGTGTAAATTAGCAACTGTTTGCTAATAGGTTTTTTCCTGCTAAAATCAGTCAGTGCAGGTTTAAGATACAGCTGAACAATCAAGATAATCCGTCATTGATGTCGAAAAGAAATAAAAGCGATAGCAGGATTTTTGCTCTTGTGAAGCCAAACAGAATGTGTGAAATGACAGTTCTGACCATTACAGCGTGATGCCTCTTTACATCATCAGGTGCCTGTTTGTGTGCATGTGAAAGAGCATAAATTGTGCTGTCATAAATTAATCAGCACTTTGCGCCTCCTCAGCATGTATATGCTGTTGGAATACATATCTGAAGCATGTTGATTTGTATGTGCGCCTCATTGCTCATGTGAAGTCAGGACTAGCCATGTCTGGCTGTCCACCAGAAAATGCACAGCTAATTACAGGAGTAGAGCAGCTGGAGGAGTAAATTGAAGTTGTGCCTTTGAGTCGGAGCTTTCCCTGTGAAAGCGACCTTACCTCAGCTGCAGCACTTCGCTCTTTTGATGCTCCAGGAGTTGTCTGCTAAGTGGCAAATGGCAGCAAGCCAAAGAGGTTATTGCAAGTTTAGAGCAGGCTCCCTCTGAAAACAGCCACTGCAGGAGCTATTGATTGACACACGACTCACTCTGTGGCTGCAGACGCTGCCAGGGTTCCCCTTCTCCCTTCACTGCATCTCTGCCACACTTTCTGTTCCAAGCTACTGAGAGGAATCCAGCACACTAAAACTCTGCTCACTTGTTAAGAAGCCTGGAGGGAAACACTTGCTGTTTGCATAAAATTACTACTGGCTTGACTTACACAGCAGTGGAGAAGCTGCTTGTTTACCCGTCGTGAGCTGCATTTCACCGCCTGCATTGAGAGCCTTTCATTGGTTAATACACTCCATTAGACTTTTCAAGGTCTGATTATGTGTCCAAGTCACTGCAAAAATCTGAAAGTGGCACTGACCTGAAAATCTGAAAATTGGGTATTTTTACTCCACCTTGAATGTCAGGATGTGTTGACACTTCCTGGGATTTATATGATAACTCCATACTCATAATGATATGTCAGTGTCTCTCTTGGAGAAGTTTCAGGTGAGAATTGTGGCACTCAGCGTCCCATTAACAGTGTAATTTTCTATTTTAGGAGGTAGATGAACTTAGCTGGGATTTAGCTATAATGTAAACCACCTCTCTGGCAAATGGTGCATCAAATGGACATGTACTCAGTTTTAAAGATGATTAAATAGCAACAGTGGGGAAAGCATTCATTAAGTATTAATTCAGCAGGCCGCCATGTGAGATGAGTCGAGTGTAATCCACAAATTCAGCTGCAGGTCAGTGATAAGCCCAAGTCGGTTATCAAAGTACTTTTAAGTCATCCATGACCCGTTCTGGGCGACCAGCAGGAGGTCAATCGAACTTTGTCTCCTTTTATAAAAAGTCTTTGAAGTACAGTAGCCTGCGAGCGATACAAACAATAACATCACATGTTTACAACAGAGGCTCTTTCTGTAGTTCAGGAGGTTTCTTTCCCATGCAAACTGATACTGATCAACAACCTCATCAACAAGCTGCAGTACCAACTTCTGCACTCAAGCTGACGAAGCGTACTTATTGCTGTTTTAACTAGTAAACTGCCTTTGACTGAAGCATTAAAGCTCCTTTTTGACTCTGGAAATAGTAGTTTGTCCAAACGACCACATGGTCTTCATCCGTTTCAGAGTTTTCTCACCAACGTGATTTCATCAGACTTTTATGAATTCTGGTCCAAGTTGTTCTGATCATGTTGTTTTTCGTCACCAGCAGATAGAGTCCATGTGATGTGGTTTAAACCCCCAGAAAAAGCAACTTCTGTAAGTGGAGCTTGAGTTGGGATTGTTTGGTCAAGAATGAACTTTCATGCTCACAAGCCGATACAGACGAGACAGAGGTGCTATGCTTTAACTCTTTAGACCTGAAACAGCTGGTTAAATCAGTCAGTAAATTCATTGGCAAATAATGTTCCCTGTTTAGTAATATTTCATAGAATAAATAATTAAAGCAATATTCGGATTAATCCATAATGAAAATCGTTGCAGCAGTAGAAATCGATCCAGCCCCTGAGCTCACTTATCAACAAATGCATCTCCATGAGCAAATCCCATCTGCAGAAAGTTCTGCAGAAAAAGCTCATAAGTGGACTAAGAATTGTTTGTTTTGTCATCTTTGACATGTGGCACTTTCACATTAGTATTAACACATCTTCAGCTTCAGTTGCTGCTCTCATCATCAGTTTAAGTGTTTACTTTGTATGTAGCTTAACGGGGAATAATGATATGCTGAAAGACACACAGCCGGCTTCTCCTCTGAGCTGTGTAACACCTACCACATCGTGCATGCTGATATAATACAGTTTCAAAGCATACAGTATCAGTGTGATCTGTGAATGCTCCCTCGTGGGCTGAATCTCAAGCACAAGTGGCTTTGATTGTCATTCCAGCACATCAAGCTACAAATTCACTATTATCTGCCAATAATGTGAACACACAGCACGTAGTTCTGCCGCTAAATGATTCTGAAGCCCCTGCAATGGGCGCCTCGTCGGAGGGGTTTTTATTTAAAATTTTTTGCTCATTGTGCATTCAGTCAGAACAAGGGCTCTAACACTCTTGCTCCTGCAGAAGAAAAACCCGAATCTTCAAAGAGCGTATGAAAAAGAATCAAGTTTTTCAGAGATTGGCACAAGTCTAATGGCTCAGAAGCTCACACTTAGGTAGCGAACCACATTTTTGTCAGGAAAGGCCCAGTGTTGGCTTTTAAAAGCCACTGGAGCTTTTCCAGACACAACTTTCTCTGGCAGCTGCACACAGTCAAATGGATATGTTTCTAATGAAAGGCTTTTAGGGGGTATTGATTTTTATTTCCATAAGTTTTGCCAGCAGTTTTGTCCTTGACATACATTTGGACAAGTATGCAGATGGGGAGAAAAATGTAATGCAGAATGAGTCCTTTGTGCCAGTGTTTCTCTCAGCAGCACAACTATTATTTTCTCTGCATGAGCAGCCACAAAACTGGTCCTAGCACATTTAAAAAGTTATTACACTTGTTAATGAGTTAATTGTCGCAAGTAGCACCGATGACGATGTCCCTTCCTGGGCTCGAGGCTCTGTCAGCTCACCCCGGCGGTACGCTCCTGTCCATGTACATCACTCATCCAAATATCTGCAGTGTAATCACTTGTGCAGAAACCCTCCCTTATATTCCTCCGAGTGAAGAACTTTGAGATGCAAGTCAGCGCTTTTTACTTTGCGTGACCAGAGCTGGAGGCTGTCATTACACTAATGCAGTGCCGCTATCCAACAAAGGATCTGCCACCAGGAAAGAAAAACCTCCGGACCGCAGAGAACACTGATCTTAAGATAATAGACTGCCCTATACGTTACAACCTGACATGTCTTTGCTTTTCTAAATGTGCAATTACTCATTATTCCTCTGAAGCAACAGCATGTGCTGGAAAGGACACCATGAGCCATCTAAGGCGCAGGTCATACATTAATGGAGATAATTACTTCCAGCTAAACCCTGTCGATGGCATTTTACAGCAGTTTTGACGTTACATTAGCGTTTAAAGCGCGATAAAACACACACACACACCCTTTCTGTTAGAATTGTGAAGATTTCAGATGTATGAAGGTGGATTTTGTCTTGCAGAAGCAGGCGTGTGACCAGAAAAGTCACCGGGTCAAATCCCATGGAGACGTGCCACTACTATCCGGCCTCAATGGGAAAGTGTCAGCTTGAGTGTGAATTGCTGGCAAGTAGCATCCAGGCTCAGTCATCGTCCCCGGATAAATACAGATTAGATTTACTGTGTAAGCTTACATTTTCTTTCCAGTGACCAGACAGGTGACATTTGTTAACAACCGCGGAGCAGAGATGCATTTGTCACGATAGACAGCAGGTTACAAACTGCTTCCACTGTGGTGACTTTTAGAAAGTTAATCTCTCTCTCTTCGACTTGTAAGGGTGAATGCACTTTGTCACTTCATCATTACGTCTGATGGAGCTGATATTTAAACACAGCAGCATTGTGAGACCTGCTGGATAAAATGAGTCAGACTAAAGCGAGTCCCTTTGTAGCTGGATATTTTCTCAGGTTTTTGGTGCGAAACGTATAAAGAGGAAGATAAATTATTGTGCTGCAAAAGAGTTTAATTTAAGCAAACAAAATAAGTCTTTTGCTCAATAAATGCACTTGAGTGTTTGTTAATAGCCACATTAGCACACAAAATTACTCATTTGTACTCATTTGCACTCTCTTTAATTCCTTTCTGCCCAACATGACAGAGCGTTCGTGTGTCACAATGTCAGACAAAAGAAGAAAATGGATTAAGTCATTTCTCATTAGCCATGTTGTCTCCAGTGGGATTGCTAACAGGATTGGCAGTTTCTAGTGAAGCACTGAGAGAAACATCACAGCCACACATAAGTCATCTGTACAGTTTTGGTTACAAGCCTAATGAATGAACATTTATCAAACTGTATTTGGAAATTCATCTGTACTTTATTAGTTTGTGGTCTTGAGTTCCCCGAGCTAGCTCGCTAACTTCTGCAAGACAAACCGTATGTTACTGTAGCTAACTGAGCTAGCTTGATAACTGCCACTTACACACCCACGGTTTTATGGTTATTCATGTAGTTAAAAGACGAATTCAAAAACTGAACTTAAACCGTGTCCTTAAATATTTTACATTTAGTAGCAGATGTGCCTGAAAAAATTAGAAAATATGAAATTATAAAAATTAGATGTGAATGCTACTCTATTATATCGGAGAACGAAATAAGTTAATAACAGGTTAATTTACCTCATTATCATAAAAAAAGAAAAAAAGGCTGCTTCCTCTTATTACTTGTAATGTTTATCAGTGATCAGGAGTGTCCTTTAAGTTGACTGCTAGATGTGAGCGTACCCTGACAGCAGCTATCCATCATATCAAATCACGAGGGGAAATATTCTTACAGGAAAAAACAAAGGTTCATAAGATGTTCATATGACTTTTTTTTTTTTAAACGTCCTCACAGAGCAGTGTGTGCATGTCATGGTGCACTCTTATCAATCTCATGAAGTTGTTTTCTCTTGATAAATGATCTCATTGTCTCCATAAATTGGCCTTTTGTTTTCTCAAGATAACAAGGTAATTTAAGCCGTTATCACAAGAAAAGGAGCTTTGTTACTTTGAGTTAATGGCATTAAAATAAAGAATTGCACACATGGCTGTTCTCTGTTCCGTACTGGACTATTTTCACTGATGCTTTCAGGTGGAAGTATAATTTTACTGTTACTGTTGGTCAAGGTGTAAGTCTTTCATATACTACTGAGTAGTTAAATCTGTAATAACATATCAAATTTTATAAGCTCATCATATGTTTTTTGTAATTACCCTCTGAATTGTAGTGGAGAAGAAGTATGGTATGGTGGTATGAAATGGAGATAAAGTTCAAATATCTCAAATATTTACTAAAGCACATTAAATGAACTTAGTTACTTGGCACCAATATGAGTTAGAAATGATCATTAAATACCTCCTAGCATACTTTGGAAATGATTATATATTTTTCAATATTGAATATGATTGTTGTTGGCCGAAGTTAACTATTCTTCATTTCTGTACATATACATGTATAATTGATGTGTGCTTCCTTTAAGAACAACCTTTAAGTGTTCTCAAAATGTCCAAAACAAATATAATGCCATAGAAAACTGGACTGTTGTTTTAGATCGATGGCTTCCAAACTGCGTGACCCAGCCCGTTGTGATGACTACAGTATGTTGTTAAAAGTGACATAATTGGGCCTGATACAGCCAGCTGATAGAACAATGCTGCCAACATTGATCCTAATAGGAGCCTGAACACTGCTCAGTCTTCACTAAATCAGTAGTTCAACTAAAATCTATTGTTCTCTTGTTTAAGAAACTTTTACCTCATCGTTTTAAATCTGCCAAACAGCCTCCCCATATTATCAATGCAAAAGATTTTAGCAGCAAATGTCAGAAAATGTTAGTCTGGGCATCTGCATGAGTCATCCTAAGCTTGAAGAAATAATCAGCAATTTATCCACAATTTGTGATGAGGTTTATGCACAATTTGACTGGCAGCCAGAAAATGTTCTGGACATTTTTTTTTTATTATTCCATATGTAAAGAGACCCTGTGCATGCTGGAAATATATGAAATCTTAGTCTTTCCTTAACCAGACAATCAATTAGAAAATGGAAAATATCTTCAGTCCAATAACTCTCAGTGCAAACAAAGCCAGTGCTCAAGTTCCAGTGATTCAATAAGGAGGATCACAGTGCCGTCACAGACTGGAGTTTCATCTATACTTTATTCCACCATCTAAATTTTAGCTTTATTTACACCACATTAAGTCCCCTAAAGACCACATTCACAGGCAGTCGAGTAAAGCCAAATGATGCTTTCTACCTTAGAGACTTGCCATCTTATTTTGACTTCAGTTATTGAATGTCGGACCATTTTTTGCGAGTAACAAGCACCATGCATATAAAAATATGCAGTAGGAGCAGCACTGCTTCACTGCACCAGCTCCCTGAATGATGGTCTTTAAAAAACATGACATTTTACTTCATTTCAAGGTGTAAAGAGCTACAAAAGAAGGCAGGAAACGTTCTCGGATGCTTTCTCTAAAAAAAAAACGGAAACCTATCTATCTATTGTCCTGCTGAAAAATTCATTTAACCAAGAATAAAAGCCAAAAAACAAGACGCAGCAGACCACCTGAGACCTACGCAGGCCAGCTCGCTCTCGAAGATTGGTGTGATACTGCTGACCTGGGCGTCTGCGCTCCAGGCTGAAGAGGGGCTGCTGGCAGGGGCAGCCACCTTATTTGAACCTAAAGTCTTGTTTTCTGCTCTGGCTCTCTGTCAGTGGATAGTGCTGATGCACAACCACAGCAGGTGACTTTTATAGAGCCCTTACTGTTAGCTTTGTTTGCATCTTTCTTTGGACACCCCTTCATGAAACTTTTAGGACAGCAGCTCCCTGAAGACCTCTTTTGTTCTCCGGTCGGTTGCTGAGTTAATCTCGGGTTATGGCTGTATTTTTTACTGGTTTGTAATGCTAGAAGAAAGAGAAGAACAGGGTTTTTGTTTTGTTTTGTTTTTTTCCTTTTTCTTGTCTACCATGCATTCAGCTCTGGCACGCAAAGCCCAGCCCAAGTGGAATGAGTGAGTGGAAAGCATCATCACATGGCTTGAAAAGGATAAGAGGGGGATCATTACACTGAGCCAGTACAGCACTCCTTAAAGTTTTTCTCTCAAAGTACCTCTGGAGAAATATTCGGCCACGGGTGCTCATTGGAGGCCTTTAATTTGAGGGAAAGGGACCACTTTAATTTAATTTACCACAGAGAAGCGTTGTCTGAAGGTGGGTGCATTATGATGACAGCCAAATCTATTTTTTTCATTTATTTATTTTTTTCTGTCACTGTTCTAGCTGTTCAGTGAAATTAGTAACAGTGAGGCTGAAAAGGTTTTGATGGACCTGGGAGGATCTGTGGTGAGAGCTGATGTGTTTATTTGTGTGTGGTCGAGTGTCGAAGTGACTTCACGTCACGTCAAATGGAACAATATGGGAAGCAGTGCTGCGTGGTTTCAATCCTTTGGAAACAGTGTGGGACCACCTTCACTCTGTATCATATCTGGACAGCCTGCTACATCTGAGAGTGCATGAAAAGACCCAAGAAATGAGGGATTTTGTATCATTACCCTCCTGCTACTTTAAAGCAAATGGTGCATTCAGGCTCAGACAGACCCTCTGTTAGCTCTGATACCCCGCATACTCATTACGGTTGATAACAGTAATATGAATATTACCAATTTCACAGGCTTATCTTTGATCTGTTGGGTGATTTCCACAGAACAGAACAGAGCCTTAAAGATGCACTCCACCAATTTTATACATCAAGTTTACTTTACTCATCATGAGATGTGCTACTCACCCTGGAGAAAAAGGTATGTAATGTTTTGTGGCAGTGGAGGGGGGCTTCAAAAGTGTCCTAAAAAATCACTGTGATGATGTCATAGTGATGCCATAAGGCTTATCTCAGCTTGAACTTAGAGACAACAAATTTGCAACAGAAAGCCTGCATTAAAAACTGAGGATGTGGAGTTTAAAAGATGTTTACCAGGCAAGGGCAGTGTTATGAAAAAGGCTAGTGTTTTAGAGACCGACTCCGGGGAAAGTCAGGGTATTTTGCCCTCTGATACTTCAGTTTTGAACACTCCTTTTAACATTTGTCTCGTTTGAGTCCACCTTCAACTTTATGAAAATGAAATGGTAAATCACTGCAGTGTGCCTTTAAAGTGGAACCACACAGAGCGTAAGATGCTGTCTTTTGTCAGCATTATGGCAAGATGATGATGACCTATGGAGTTTAAAATAACTGCTTACACACTAAAGGTGGCTCTTGATTTTTATACAAAATAAAAAGGTTCAGCTGTTGAGCTACACTGCACCAGAAGAAGCTGGCTGAACCCTTGAAAATGAAGTTCAGATTGACCACAGCATCCACAGGATATCCAAAAGCTATACTGGCGGCAGCTTGATTGACGTCAGGTGAGGTTGAATACACTTTTTATTCACAAGTAAAAATATTAACAGCAAACATTCAAAACACAAACTCTGCCTTTGTTATACTAACAAGCTGTTATGAGCCTTAATGTGCCTGCACTGCCTGGGCCTGTATCACTTTGATCTGTTCGTCTACATCAGTCTGACTGGTGATGCACAATATAAGCTACCAGGCAGATGTAATGAAATATCAGAATGAGAAGGAATGAATTAAAATCCACTGCTGTTGTCCCCCTGTGCAACTTACTGGTTTTTGTTGGGGGGTGTCGGAAGAGGAGGAGAAGAGGGGGACTGTTTAAGCACAAAGTCACTGATTGTCACAGCAGAGGAGAGCGCTGCTCCAGAGCGGCTATGTGTTGCATGCCTCGGCGGGGAAAATGTCTTCGTATGCGGGCGGCAGTTCACTGGGGAGCGGGTAGGAGAAAGGGAAGCAGTGATTGAGCTCCGGGTCCGTGGGTGAGTATCCCGGCAGCTCGATGGACGGGTGTCCCCCGCACTGCACTTCTGCACCTGTCTCATCGAAGACATTAAAAACACCCAAATTGATGTAAGACACCGGCTGGAAATCCGCCGAGGAGCAGTCCCGCTCCTCGCTGAAGATGATCCCGCCGGCGCGCTGCCGCTGAGACTGTCGGCTCCTAGAAAACTGTGCTGTTTTGTACCTTTTGATGACCACCAGGTTGATGAGCCCGAGGACGCACTCCAAGGTGCTGAGAACAGTGGAGATGACCAGACTCCGCTGGTAATCCCTCAGCTGCTCGCAGGCAGGGTTCACAACCAAAGAGTGGAAGCAGTAATGGGAATATTTCCTCTCCACCAGAGAAGCGGTGTCCCCGTCCACCACCGCGCCGGAGAAGGCGGTGAGGACCCCCAACAAGAAGACCACAACACCGATGAGAAAGAAATTCCTGCAGCCGGGCTTGTCCATGCACAAGAGCAGCGCGGAGCCCAGCAGGACCTGCCCGACTCCCACAAGTAGCCCGGAGTAGAAAGCCCCGGCCGCGGCGCCGAGGTGGAAATGCGCTCTCACCGTAGATCCCAACGAGACGCATCTTAATCCAACGACAACTTCGCTCAGGGCGCACACGAAGAGGAGGGTGCTGGAGAAGACGGCGCACAGTCCTTTCCCACTCAACTTCATTATATTCCACCTCTGCCGCTCTCGATCCCTCTCCCCCCTTCTTCATCCTCCTTCGTCCTCTCCTTCGTCTCCTCTGGAAGCACTCTCACATTGGGACATCATCTGCCGGTGACTCCTCCGGTTCAGAGCGGGCGATCCTCGCCGCTGTGGCGTCTCTCTCGCATCCCCGCCGCTTTACAGGAATATATAAATAACTAATGCCAAGACGGGTTCCTTTTGCACTTACAGCAGGCCTATCGATAATCCATACACAAGCAATGATCACTTTACCCCTGGTCACATAACCGTTGTTGAAGCACTCTCCTGACCAAAAGTTTTTCCTTTTTTTCTGCTCCTGAAGAGAGAGTCGCATCCGCAGTCCGCCAAGTCGTCGGATTGAATGGTGTGTGGCGTTTTTGTGGCAGAGAAGGAGGCGGCTGCTTGAGCCGGAGATGTTTGAGGGTCCTGTGGACCAATGACCAATGACCCACAGGCCTCCAGAATCACTGCAACACTCCTACAGGGTCTTTAAATGTGCCTCAAGTGGCCCGTAGTGACTTTACTCCGACGGGGCGTTAAATGAAACGGTGGGTAAACGACTTTTGGCTGGTGATCGAGAAAACAAACGCCAGCAGGAACAGAAATCACTGGCTTTCAGGAACATTAATTTCTTTGCACACCTTTAAAGCCCCCAGCCTCGTAGTAAAGTCACTTGGTAGCAGTAACTGTTAGTCAATGAATTTAATTTGCGCTGGTGCTAAATTGTTTTCCTGCTAGTAAAAGGCGGATAAGAGGGGTTTTGGTTAATTTTAATCTCTACAATGATATGATTTTATAACTCCATTCGTCTCATTCCTGTGGATATTATATATGGCTGCATACATGCGGTGATAGATCCATGTCATCCTTGCATAATAAGGTTGTTTGTCGGCGTGATATTTCTGGAAATCATAAACAAAAGCATGAATAACAGAGCAGAGCTGCTGAGGGTGGACGGAGGCTGTGCGCTGTCCGTGGTGCTGAAACATCCAGCCCGGGCCAGATGGCAGCTGACTGGACTGCTCAACATCTCTCCTCCCGGCCAACCTCCCCCAGAAACAATACACCAGGAGAAGCTTGGAGATACTTCTCACGTTTTATTTAGCACAGATTTAATGACTTGTTGTGTAGGTGGGGACATAACTGCGGTCTGTTTGTTTGTTTGTTTGTTTGTTTGTTTGTTTGTTTGTTTGTTTGTTTGTTTGTTTGTTTGTTTAGTGCGCAGATGACCTTGGTGTGATGGGCCACAGACAAACAGAGAAATCAAGAGGATAAAGCTGCGGGTATTACAGGGCAGATGTAAAGGCTTTTTTTTTTTTTTTTTTTTTTGAGAAATCCTCTTAAGTCCCAAAACAAATGTAGAAGGACATACCGTGTGAGTCATCGTAAGTCGGTGCTGTAATGCCAAACAGAAGCTGATTCAGCCCACAGTCTAAAGTACATGTTTGAGCATGAAGTCCAATATGTTTCCCATTGAACGAGGAGAGCAGCAGGCAGATGGCAGATATAAATACCTGGATGTAAAATGTGTTTCTGGGAACATTTCAGAGATGGATATGGAGGTTTTATTTTATCCCAAAGTTGATATTTTGTTTCTAGGTTTGACTTAATGCAGGTTAGAGGAGCGTGCGGATCAGATTCCGTCGGATAAGTTTTAAGGAAAGACTGTGAGAGTTTGCAGCCATGCTGGCAGCTCTGTCAGCCAGGGGGCTCTGAGCTACATGCTAACATCAGCATGCTAACAAGATGCGTTCACTTCAGGTCAAGAAAGTATTTGTAAAAGAGCACACATATCTCAGCAAAACACGTTAGATATAATAATAAAATAGATTGTGGAAATGCTAAAAAAGTATGTAAGTAAAAAGTACATGCAAATAAAACTAAAAGTTGTATGTGCTAACTGAAAGTGCTACGTCATGTGCTAAGTTAGTTTAGCTTCTTAGCATGCATTTGCTAAATTGCAGTAAACATAGTACAGCCGAGGCTTTTGGGGAAAGTCATTAGTTTTATAGGTATTTGGTCACAAGTCTTGGATAAATTCAAATTGAGATATTTGTCAAGAAATTTCACACAGAAGCACAAACGTCAACCTCATGGTGGCACAAGAGTAAAAGTCAAGCATCAGCAAAGTCATTAGAAATCATCCTCAGGGGACCATGAAGGTTTCACCTGTTCGTGGCAACAGGTGATGAGATATTTCAAAGTGATGGACCGACTGAAAGACTGACATTGCCGCCTACAGAGCCACACTGCTACCATGGCTAAAAACAAAGATATGTCATAGAGCCAGCCAGCTGGAAACATCAGAAAAATGATAGAATTAGTTTCCAAACTCGAGGCAACCACCTGAGAAAAGTTCAAGGATATGTAATATGATCCCATGGTGTGGCCTGCTGGCAAATTGTTGCAGGTTGTTGGATTTGATCTGTTTCCAATTCATTAACCCTGAATGTGAAAACTTTGAGAGGACAAGCATGAGTTTTTGACTTAATGAACCAAACCTTTGATGGGTGCAGGTGAGAGAATTACACCGGGGAAAGCCCTCGCCCATCCATTCATCTCAATGAGCCACCTCATTGACTGTACCAGTACAGCTGCCAGTAAGTGTGTGTGAGCAGGAGTCTAATTAGGTCATTACTACTTTGCATAGGTTTGCAGATAAGAGAAAGTGCTGTGAATGATGTGTTGATGATCTGCTGATTGCTTGATTAATTGGCAGTCCTTCCTCTTGGCAGTTGGTATCTCGCCCAGCGTGGATCGGTGCTGTGGATGTCAACACCATCAGTGGCATGAACGGGACTGACTGCCCTGTCGCCCCACATCTTTTGACCCAGGCAGACCAGACTTCAGCAGGTAAACCACAACTCTTAGTCCACCCTTCTGTTACAGCATTGTATAATGTCCATGCTTTGCTGACCAGCAGATTCAAACCAGTTTTCACATTTGTTGTTCCATAATGTGGGCGTTGTGAAGCCTTTTGAGACTGTAACTGTGATTAAGAGCTATACAAATAAACTTGCACCGGGCCAGCTTGGGAAATGGCTTTAGTTAACTCACAGTAGGAGCAGTCACAGGTACGCAGCATGCATTTTAATCTCAAGGAAAACGACTGGATTCAATTGTCCGACAAATTTGATGAAGCAGAAGTTGTTAACAGCATATGTCTTTCACCAGGGCTCAAGTAGAGCGCTGCTCGCCTCCATAACACAGACAATTTCCCTGTCATGGTCACAAACCTGGAAGATTCTGCTACCAAAGAGGAAAGTAATTCCCATCCAAACAGGTACACACAGACACACACACACACACACGGCTGCAAGAGGTGGAAGGCTGTAGACCACTGAAGAGGTAACTAAAAATTGATTTCAGTGTGGAGGACACTCTTTGGATCAGTGTGTTAACACTACAGCACATTTTGCCCAGCAGTGTCACGAAAATATGACCAAGCAAACATGGATGTGACGTGTGCAAATGTGTGTATTTAAGGCCCATTGCTCCAGCAGTGCTCAGAGTCAGCAGTGAAGGGACTGCTTCAGCACCTGAGATGCAGTTTTACAGCAGCAGTTACAACAGCGGTGACAGGTCAGCCTGTAAAATCCTGTGTGAGCCCATAAATATTAATGAATCTAAAATAGTCTCCAATGCTGTTACCTGGAGCTGGGAGGGACTCGGTGTTTTAGGAATTGACTCAGAACTATATAGAATCAATACAGAGGCGGAAGACCTGTCTGGCCAGGATAAGGCAAGGGACAAGCCTGTCAAATGGACACGACTGTAAGGAAAATGAACAAAGAAGCAAGGTGGTTCAGAGGCAAGAGTATTATTTAAAGCTGCACTGATCAATATTTTTATATTAGCAATGGATCAAATGACTATGTCTGACATGAAAGGTGTTGCTTATCGTGACAAACCCACAGAAAATCACCATGACAGGTTGCTGTTTTTAACTGTTTTCAAGCTCTGATAAACCCACTTTAAGCTACCTGCCAGACTCAGCCAGAAAACATTAGCAGCTAACATTAGCCTGTGAACATAGTGCAGAGACCAGAGCGACGTGCTGATTGAATTGGACTTGAATTCATCAGCTGGCCAGAAACACCACCACAAATGAATGCTAATGTTTCTCCTTGTCTGGAGAAATGAACTGTTTGCAGCAACATCTTGCTAACATGTAAGTCATATCAACTTTATTTGATGTTTGTTGTATTTTGAGCTTGCTGTTCTGCAGCCAAGCAGCTTTAAGTGAAGTATTGGGATCATTTTGGAATGAAAATACCAATAAAATATCATAATTGCATGATAATGTTTTTGGATTCTTATTGGAATAAATTAATATACCTGGAGGTTTCCTTTATACAACTACCTTTTAAAAAAGGCTGTAAACATTAAGGGAATGTCAGCAGACTTGGGTCAATGGAGTCTTAAGTGTAGCATTATCTACAGTACATGCTCTTTGAAAGGTTGTTTCACCATGGGGAGAATAACAGCCTGTAGGAAAAGGTGAATCTTTGCAGCTTTTTTTCAGAGTAAAAACAAATGAAATGTAATGTTGGGCTCCGTACATAAACACAGTATCACCCCACAACAAACAGCCACCATAATTATCAATGCTGTCACCAGTGTTACCATCACCATTATCAGTCTGAGAGGAATTCACAGCAATTGAAAACAATTTCTTCTCATAATCTAAATCAAAACTCAGTTTAACTTTTGAACTCTTTGCCTGGTCATCTTAATTTGCACTAATTGATGTCACAGAACTAATCATCCAACTATAAATATCTTCAGTGTTTACATGGAGTGGACTTTCAATCAAAGAACATTTGTAAATTATATTTTCACAGAGCAAAGGCCACAAAGAGCTACATGAACTAAATCCTGGAAATAGCTTTTAATCATAAAGACGAACAACAGCGCGAGCAGCACCTGCTCGTTCAACGTCCCACTTAGTTAAATTTGTTTATACTTAAAAGAATTGAAGTCAATTCTAAATCATCCTTCAGCCATTGACTGACCGGCCTGGAAGACAGCAGATGTAGAAACCAGATTAATGCATTAGAACATTTTTTTTTCCACATTCAGTACCATCATTGTGATTGTTCCTCTATGTCTTGAAGAAGATTAATAGTGGCATTTGTTGAATGGATATCCATGTAGCTTTCATTAGAAGACTCCTTGGGATGATGATGATGATGATGATGATGATGATGATGATGATGATGATGATGATGATGATGATGATGAGACTATGACAGTGGTTCATTAGTAGGAAGGAGGAGATGTGATGATGATGATCACATACATGAGGTTAATAAAACACAGTCACTGAGGTTTTTCTCTTTAAAGATTTTCTTAATCATTTTGCCTCTTTATCAATAATGATGCTGTAGGTACAGAAATGAAACATAGGGTATGACTTGCATTTTACTATGTGTGGAGAGGGGCTGGAATTCTGAGTGGTTGCTTAAAGAACAGGGAGATGATATTCTATACTTTCCTGATTGTCAACAAATCTCATGTAAAGACTTAAAACCAACAATATCTCACTTCCTGACCCTGTTTGTGGCTCTCAGCCTCAGCCTGAAAAAAAAACTATAATTTCATTTAAAAAAAAGGCTGAATAATATCAGAAAAAAGCTGGGCACTGCAGGTTCTAGCATTTGTTACTCAAAAAGATTATGTAGAAGTGCATTTGCTGCAGACTGTTATCAACCAGGGATTAAAGCAAATTTTGTACACTAGTGAGTATTTAAGGCACCAGCACGGTGTAAGTGGGATCAACTCAAACTAAAGTGGCCATGTTCATTGTAATGAATGTTAGCCAAGGTTTTGTCCACACAGGGAACACCTGTTGTAGGACCATGTCATTGATGCTTTTAGTCTTTTCAGGACATTGTTGCACATGTCAGGCCTGCTGCTTATTGTTCTAACTCAGTGTGATGTGATCAAACAGACAAAGGCCAAACTGCTGGAACCACTGTTGTTCCCCTAACGTTCAGTATTCACTTTAGTTGACCTTTAATTGAATGGGGCATTTTTTGTATTATCTTTTTGCTGTGTCAAAGGGAGGCTGAGGACAGAAGGAACAGAAGCCATTTTTAATTCCTGCTTTCTTGTATTGTTTGAGTCACCTCAGCTTGCTGTGTGTGTAATTGTGGAATGGGGCAAAACTGTTTTGTAAGTTTTATCCATTTAAATTCATTGTAAATAAAATCTTTATTTATTTTTTTTTGGCATGGCAGTCCATCCATCCATCCATTATCTATACCGCCTATCCCTTTTGGGGTTGCGGGGGGCTGGAGCCTATCCCAGCTACAATGGGCGAGAGGTGGGGGACACCCTGAACCGGTCGCCAGCCGATTGCAGGGCCGGCATGGCAGTCATATCTGGGTATTCTTTCATCACAATAAAAACTCCTTAAACCTTACATGAGACATTTTTGGATGTAAAAAAAAAAAAAAAACAAGAACAAAAAAACAGGAGTCATGAGTTAGTTTTTCACTGCTTCCTCCAAATTTGCAGGTTCTTTTCATCTGATTTTCCATCTGTTTCCTGTATTGAATTACACTCTGAAAATACAGTATTTATGTAAATATGTGCCCCCTCAAAAATCTTACATGTGCTGTATAGTTCTGGTATCAATGCTCCTGTGTCTCAGTGTTTTTTTTTTGTTGTTGTTGTTGTTTTGTTTTTTTTTAAAAAAACATGTGGCTGACTCTATGATAAACGGAGCGGCTGCAGAATCCCACACAGGATTAGCTGCCTTCTCCACCATTTATAAGAAACAGATGTCTCAGAACTGAGCTGGATCTCGTCCAGGACTCTACACCGATACACTGCTCTCCTGTTAATCCACTGTGTCTGCGCATGCATCTTAAAAAGTAACCGGTGGCATCACCAGCCTTCATGATAACTGCTGTTGCAGAAGTCACATATGGACACCAGAACAGCCGACACGCTCTTGGCTGCAGTCTGTCTCCTTCACCTGTATTTAATAACTTCCATAGCCTGCAGACTGCAAGGGAACCTGGGTGGTTTGTGGGACTTGTGCTGGGTTTAATTAGTATTTTAATTACACACTGTCTGGGACCCTTTTTGTTGTTTTGTTCTGGGTTTAACCACTAGGGAACACTGTCCTCCAAACAATGCTCCAAGTGCTGCAGCAAGTACCTGATCTGCTTAGTTTAATAAGTTGAAACACTGCATCCGACATTCATATTCACTTGGCAGCCTGGATTGTTAGAACCGTGGCCTGTTTTGTTGTTGTTCTTAATCAACGAAGCAGCTGCTTCACACTCATGCAGATTTACTCAAAGTCGTATCAACACATCCATTACATTCAGTTAAAGGAGAAGAGGGGTGCCTTGTATATTAGACTAAATTAACCACAGCTTTTGCCTTTATGCCCTGCAGTATCAGTGTGGTTCGGCCCACCAGCTCATGTCATAACTGCAGATGACGTGAACTTGCCGATCACAGTGTCCTCCACATTAGGGAGGAAAGGCAGAGAAAAGCAAGCCATCCTTCTCTAATATGAAGTATTTAGAGAAGCTGTAATTACACTCTGCTGGCGAAGCAACTGCTTGGTTAGAAACTGGAAGCATGGATTGCGTTGTAGTGTCAGCAGAAGTAGAAACAGCTGCATCTAGTGGAGTAAATCCATTTCCTTGCTCCGAGGGAGTCCAGGACATGAGGCTGTGAGTGTCAATATATGTGCTGTGTGCACAGGGGCTCGCTGGCTTTCTCCTGGCAGGACAGCTCAGAGGACCAAACAGAACAAACTCTGCCCAATTGTAACAAAGTGGCTCATTTAGAGCAGCTGATATAGATTTGGATAAAAAGGGAGAGCAGTGATGCTGCGTGAACCATTGATCAGAATGCAGCAGCATTCCGCTACATTTCATCCGCTTTGTTATCAATGAGTTTTACAAACCACTCAGAGTTTTACTACAAACAGTTTTATTATGTTTCATACTTTACCCTCAGTTATAACACAAGTACATGTATTCTCTGACTAACACCACCAAACGATCAAGAAATACTGCAGGATGTGTATTAATTGTGGGTTTCCATGCACACAATGCTCCATTTAAAGTCTGTTGGAATTAAGTCAACAAGTAAACTTCTGTGTTACCACTAAACTTAGAAATTATGTTCAAAAGCAACACAAACAAATGAGAAACATGTCTGAATGATCCTGCTAGTGCAGATTTTTTTCTCTCTCACAGGACACTAAATGAAGACGCGTACCTGCCATCACTCAAAGACATTAAATTGATTCACGTGTGCATGCAAACACACTCGCAGAGGTTTATTGGTACTCATGGTGTGGAGACTGCCGTTAAACGCAGATTTATAGCGGTCAGTTCAGAAGACAAGACGAACTCAGAAGACGTACTCAGATTCACATGGAGAGAGGTGATGATAAACTGACCAATGATTTCCAGATGCATGAGGGGAAAAAATGTGCCACATAATTGCAATGTAACCAAGGTCCAAAATGAACTTATTGGCCAAAATATTTTTCAACCGGCCATAAAAAAAAAATCCAATGACATGAAGAATTAAAAACGTGCTGTGGCAAACACTGCTGGTCATTGCATGTATGTATCAGACATGCTTCCACCATGCTCTTCATTTTTCCTTTCAGGCTGATCTACCCCAGCCTGATGGAAGTTTATAGTGAAGGAAAACTATTTCAGCAACCTGCCAATGATGGCTGACCTCATTTATTTTATTCACCGATGTAGATTTTTAATCAGCTTTCGGGGAGAGATGGGTGGTAAGTTTGGACCCTGCGTGCAATCCACCATGTTCCAAAAGAAGCATGTTTCTGATACAAATGTTACCAAACTTTGGAAGGAGGGGATTTCCATGTATTTTTTGCTATGTACCTGTTTGATTTCACCTCAGTCCCTTCCCTTAGGTGATCTCATGTTAGTGGTTATTTAAAGAAATGTCTGCAGCCGTATACATTAGAGCAATTTACAGTAACATCAAACTGTATGGGCTGGTTCTGCCAACAGGAAGCAGGGTCGGGGTGGAGATGGTGCAAGTCTCCTGGTAGTTGTCTAGCTCATCTCCTGCTGCCCAGCTGCTGGGACTATTGGTTCAGGAGTCTCATCAGAGGGGCCATTGCTCCCAGATTTGCTCTTCAAAGAACGTCCCAGAAACAGCCAGTACTCCTTACGGATGGTGTCCTTCTCCTGTGCCAGAAGTTCACAAATCTTTAAGGGGGGAGGAACAAACACAAGAAGGGTGAGACAACAAAAAAGACATGATTTTCAGTTTATTTCTAAAACAAAATAATCCTCATTTCTTCTCAGCAAGCAGCACATCTCCCTCAAGCACACCTTCAGAAATTTGACAAAGTGGTACCATGTTCTAAGCTTGTACTAAAAGCCTTACTTCTAGAGCCTTTCTTAAAGTTTCCTTTCGTTCCTCTTCCCCAGCATTTTCTTTTTGGTTGCCGTTCTCCAAAGCATCCTCATAGCAATCAAACAGAAATGCTAGAAGATAAGGTGAACAGTGTGTTTCCTTCAGCTCCAGGACCCTCTCCAGCAAGCCTGGCGGAGATGACAGACCCCTGTCTTGCAGCATCCTTGGGGAGAGAGAAATATAGAGAGAGGACACTGTCCACGAGCTTTTTCATTTATATATATATATGTGAAAAAAAGTTCCAATATGTTAAAATCTTACCCTTTCAAATAGTTCCATGCACTTTCATTGTGGGGAGCCTTCCTGATCTGGTTCAGACAATATCTTCCACAAAGAAAGGAAAACCAGTCAAATTTATGCAGGAGAACACTGAAAGCACCTGCACATACCGAAGCAGAACAATGCCAGCTCTATGGAAAAAAAAAAAAAAAAAAGCTTGTAGTCACAGATCTTATTCAAAGGACATCTATACTTTGGAAAGTACAAGGTAATACAGGAAATTGTGCTTATCACACAAGAAAACATTGCTCTGAAATACTATCTTTGATTTCAGTGAACTGTATCGCCCCCTCAGCACTTACCCATATACAATATCTCTTTTGTATGTAAAGCCCGAAGTCCTTTAAATAGAGGTTATTTATGGTAACAACTGTGATCACTTTTCATCCACCTTGAAAGGTGCATATTAACTTTGTGCCCAAATGGTCCAGATTTTGAGGAAAACACTCACTGAATCTCTCTCTCCACTATGGCAGGATCAGAGAAGCCTGTAGTGTGAGAAATTACAAAATGCCTCTGGTTCCACGCAGAGTTGTTCCTCACATCATCTTCCAAGAGATTCTCCACAAACTCCAGCTCATTGTCCCACAGTTTGTACTCCTGGAGAGTGAAGAAGACAAATGTTGGCAACACATTTGTGTAATCATGCAGTGCTTTTAATGGTTGCCCTGCAATGCAGGAGACAAATACTGACCACTGAGGTACTTCAACAGCACATCAACAAACAACAAAATGAACAAGTACAGGATTCATTCTGATCGAGCGCTCACTGTGGGCAGGAAACTGGATCCCAGCCCTGATTTCTGAAGCCAAACTCTGCTCCAACACCTACCTGGATGACCCACTGTCTGTGCTGCCAGGCGTGGTAATTCTTTGCATCTTGGCTGAGAATGTCAGCAATGAACTCCAGTTCCTCTGAGGGGTCATTCAACCACTCCACCACCATACGTCTGTGATGCCTGAGGAAGAGTTTAGAAAACTAGTCTTATTTTCTAACGTTTTCGTTAAACTGAATCATTGTATTATGTTCATTGCGTTATTCTTTCAACCCAAGTTTATTTCATTATTGAGATATGATAACAGGTATTAACATAGACAGCCTTTTCAAACACTTTGCGTACACAGGACTACTTTCAAGTAGCGTCGCATTATATAACAACTGCTACACAAACATGTAACCTGAAATTCGTCAGCACTCACCAGACTTGGTAGTTTTTGGGTTGCTCCTCGATGATGGCGGTAATGTACCTCATCTCCTCCCTCAGGTCCTTTGACAGGGCTTGCAGTAGTACTCGCCTGTAGTGCCTGAACATACCCAAATCCAGGAAGTGTTACAGTACACTTTCACAGAGGATGCTCACATTTCTAAACACTATCCTAACTTGAGACCCAAAGAAGAGTAAGTCACTGTTTGGCTGAGGAGGTGTATTTTAAACAGAAAACCATCCTTCTTGTCTTTGTTCCCCACTATGCTATGAAAATGAATCACTACTAAACAGCACATTGGTTTCCATATTCCAAACATGCAGTGTGCTCACCAAACTGTGTAATTGGCAGCATTCAGCTCGATGGCGTCTGCTGTCAAGGCGAAAGCCCGCTCGCTTCTTTCGTCATTCTTCAGGAGTGCACGGAAATAGTCATAAACATCTGAGACTGTTGGAAGAAATACACGTTATGAATAGGTTTTCAGTCTACTGTCTCCAGTGTAATTATTACTATTATTATGTATTGTAGTACAAGCAATGAGTCGTGTTTGCTTGTCACTTTCATTTGTGCGGTGTCTTCCATGTGACTCTCATCTCTTACTAACAATCTTACACTTTTCAGAGTAGGCGATCTTCACTACAGGATTCGGTCCATCATCCTGAGGAACAGGCTCCAGGTCAGCCCACTCCTTTCTGTCTCTGCAACACAAAAACATGGAGGTGGATTTCCTGGCTCCTAGCCTACAACACTGCCTGAATGTAGCTAATGTAGCTAGCACTCCTTACAGTACTGTGTTACTGTAAAGATATAAATTCATAAGTGAAATACTGAGCATGCACCGTTGCATAGGCACATATTATCGGACCCTTTATTCGTTTCTTAAGTGTTCTTCCTTGGCAGGGCTGGAGATGAACTTAAGTCAATTAGCACAACATTATTTCAATAAGTAATCGTTTAACGTTTAATGTTGATTCCAGTGACGCCAGAGGAAACGTTATAATGCCAAACATTAACTTAGCTCACCACCAAATCCGACATTAAACTACGAGTGTTATCGTAAACTAAGGTACTGGATGAAGTAGAAGTAGCTATCGTTTAAGCAGCTAACAAGCTAGCCACCCAAACACTAACGGAAAAATATAAACAAACATACCTGTAAAATAAATACCGAGTGGGGTCAACAAAATAATCCCCCGCGAGGTGGTCCTCAGCCTCTACATCAAACTCTTTGTCCTCTTTAACGTCTACAGATTCATTGGAAATGTCCTCGACACCTGACATCGTGAACTTCGTAGCTGTGAACAATCTCGTCTGTGTTGAGGAAGAGCGAAGACGTCACATCCGGTGGACAGCAAAGCCGCTTTGGCGTGCTGCATAGAAAATACAGTCAGAGAACAGGTATCAAAATATCAGCCGCAGCGTTAGCAGGTGTGAAACAAACAACCTGGCCTACGACTGTCTGTGCTAATGTCCACTCAGACGACACACCGTGACCGCTTTTCTGCACTTTCTCTCACACACGAGCTGCAGAGATGTGACGTTTACGGCACTGCTATTAATGACCGGCGGCCGCACAGGATGTCAGACCTGTAACATAGCCATTCGAGATTTTGTATGCATGTAGGCCAGTCACTTTTAATATGTACTGTTTCTATCATCTGATCGCACTGAGGTTTTCCGACCGGATCAGTCGGTCCTCATATTCACATCCATTCACCCTGCACTGAAGTATCACACATTCATTAAATCTCAAGACATTTGTTTTTCGTGCTTCAGCAGGATATGACCAATCAACTTATTTCAGCTTGCTCCTACACGTTTGCTCATATTCACATCATTTCATAAATTCAGTGCATGAATCACCGTTAGTCACCAGTCTCAGGCCTTTTGGTTGTATTGTTTTGTGTGATCTGGCCTCAGGAGGGCAAAAGAGACTCCAGACTAGTTTTCTCAAGAACTGTGTTAGTATCAGTGGCACAAGCACTGCGCTCTCTGACTCCCTCTTATGGCAGGATTTGGACATGAATTTGAAAGTATAGAACCTTAACAGCAGTCCTTATTTTGCAAATGAATTATTGAAAACACAGATTATATACAATTCACATTTAACCTTCATTTTCTTTCCCAGCCAAGCTTTGGCCATCGGAGTGAACGTTCAGTCGAAACACCATCAGTGACAAATTCTTAAGGTCAAGCTGAACTTTATTTTCATCGACGACTCTGGACATTATAAAAATAAATAGATGATTCACAGTCAGTGGATCGTAATACAAATTGTTATCAAAATTATGTATCAGCCAGAATGAAGAATTAAACACATGCATAATCACCATTCCATCGACATATACATGTACCGAATACTTCTCCCCATTACGTATTTGCAATTAACAAAATCTGTTTTTCAACAGAACCTGTTGACAGAATATAAAAATCACCATTCAAATTATACAGCTATGCAAGTTGAATATGCTTCTCTCTCACAAGTTTTCAATGATGGCTTGACCCAAAATGTGTTCAGTGACTGTCTTCTTGATCCAGTCCGTGCTTTTCAATGTAGCGTCTAGATGAGGGAACACAGAGAAAAACCGGTGTTTACTTTGAAGGAGCATTACCGGTCAAAAATGAACAAACACACACTATCTGTAGACAGTTAACCTGACACAGACAATTCACTGCAGACAGAGCATGTATTACTTTTTAACAGTGTCTGGACTCATTGTGGTTGCACTCCACATGGTCCTGCTTGTGTCTTTCTTGAATAAATTAAAATAAATGCAGTGTCTGATGGTCAAACTCTACAACTGTCAAACTGATGAGCCACATTTTAAAGGGGCTTTTCACTGCAACATACAGTACACATCAAAATACTTTTTGTCCTAGAGTAACAGTTTTTTCCTTTAAATATGTTTTCAGCTGCCATGTTTTGTTTCTAAAATGAATACAGTGAGAATCAACGGAACATCACACTGACGCCTGCTGGGGGTGCATTTTGTCCAGCTGTAGCTGTTTTGGCCAGTTGAGGGGCGATGCCACAAGCTGTAAACAACATTGTCATGAAGGTTGTTGTGGCAAACATGCTAACAGTGGCACAGTTACTCATCCAGCAGCTACAGTGCAATATTAGCATTAATTTGGAGTTGTGGTTCAAGCGACATTACGAGACAAATCTAAGTTCAATATTCACTCTCCATTTAGCTCCAGATAAAAATATTTGGCTCCACTATGTTCACCAGCTAACTGCTAATACAGCAAACTGTTTTGTGACTGAAAACAGCTGCCCGCTGAGACTGAAAACAATGCTGATCAGAGCTCTGAGTGAACCCACACAGTAAAGCTAAAGGCCATAAAACCAAATTAATGAGCTGAAAGAGTGTAAAATACCATGTAGAGCTGAGGGGAAGTGCAGAGTCAGAGTCAGTCAGGACTCTCTGGGGGTTCATCACGATGATCAACTTCTTCCACATACTTACTTGACCCATTTTTAACATAAAAGATACTGATTAACAGAGCTTTAAGTTACAGTAGGTGTTTGTATCTCCAGCGATGTGGTGAAGTACCTCATCGATCACTTTACCTTCACAACCCATGATACAGATGTGACTTTTTATGGCAAAGAGAAAAAACTTGGGACGCATGTGATTAGTGGAGAAGTCAGTTAAACTTATTTTTTCAGTGAAAACTTCTTATAGTGATCAACTGCTCATATTGATCTAAAGCTTGGGACAGAATCACTCCTATTCAAATGCTGCTTAAATCATTTGTTTACAGTAAATCAAGAAGTCTGCTGACTGTTTTTTAGGGTCTTTTTATAAATGACAGCATAAGAAAAATGTTTTAAAGGAATGTTTTTTTAATGTTTTTGGAGCAGCAGTGCTGCTGCAATAGACACTATGAGAAAAAATGTGTAGCATGTAAATCTAGTCTAGGAGACACCTAAAATACAGGTATGAACCTGAAAATGAGCCTCTTTAAAACTATGGTAATTCTATCTTTTTGCCCCCACCTGCTTCCAGGTTGGCTACCTGTGGCTGGTGCTGTGTGCACATCGATATCATGATGGGAAAAAGACTCTTTAAGGCAGAAATTGCAATAAATGCAAAGTACAAATCCCTGGAGGGTTCAATACAGTTAGACAGTGGCGTAGCAGCTAACAACTTTAGCTCAAACATAGCTAGCTCCACAGCACTAAAAGGAGCATTTTGCCTGATGTTCACTTACAACAATGGCTCTGATGTTCAGTGATTTCTGGCTGCTGTAGGTAAAAGGGCTTCTTAACTTACACAACTGTCAAATAAATGTTGTAGTGTGCTCCACTGTTCAGAGCAGGAGAGACTAGTCAACTAGTCTTTAAACATCAGGTAAATTGGTCATTAGGAAAATATGAAGAGCTGATTTGAGAGATGTTGAGTTGTTGGTCAGTCCACCTGCTCCTCAATGTCTGGCTCCTTCACTGCTGTTTCAGAGTCAGTCTGAATTTCAGAACAAATCTGTGGGGACTAAATTAGTGCAGACAGATGTATTTTTACATAAGACTTCTCCCTAGTGCTGCTTTAATACTGTGTAGAAACAGTATTGAGCGACAGACACGAACCTAGGAATTAATTCCAAGTAAATCTCAGACCAAATGAATATTGCAGAACTCTTCACCTCTGCACAACTGCAAGATGTTGTGCATAATAAAGCAACTTGGGTTTTCTCTGAGGTGTCTTATTAACATGAACTGAACAGACATGGGGCATTTTCAATGAGTCCAGAATATTTGACTGAAACAACAGTTGAGAGACTAATGGAAAATCTAATTCCACAACATATGGCGGACATTTCTGCTGCAAGATTTCACAGAATTCTGTACCTCATGTTTTGCTCCTAATCTTTTCTTTATGATGTGACATGGCTGATGGCAAAGAAATCTCACCTTCTTGCAAAATTATACAGCGCTTCTTTTCTCTCCTGGAGAGACAAATGTCTGTCAGCTGGTGATTTCCCGAAAGATTTGGCAGCAGGCTGTGGATGGAAAGAAAATGGAATCTAATTTAGTAAAATAAAGTAAAAAATAAGCTGGATAGACCTCATATGAAAACAATCGATCAATGTGACACAACATGAAAGTAGCAGAACAATTGGTTCTATGCAATGTATAATCCCCTCCCAGGACAAACGATCTTCATGTTTATATATGTCTAACATGGATCTTAAAATCAGAATTTAGACAGCTCAGGCACAGCAGTGTCGTCAGTCATCAAACCTTTATGGTGGGAGCATGGCCAGAGGAGTAGGAGCTGCTCTTAGAAGGCCCAAATGTCGACGTCCCAGTTGCCTCCATCTGAGTTTCCTCCTTGCTCTCCAACAGATTTGTTATGGTGGTGTCAACACAATTGGTTTTTGCTGTACAAAATCAAGAGACAAGTCCAAGTGCACGGCAATTTAAAGCCTGTTTGAGTTTTTGAAGGATGCGTTACAAATTGAATGAACAGAGGCAGAGTGAGATGGTGGATAATAGTGCAGCACAGAGTGACAGTGTGGGGTCCAAATGTAAACATGCACTGAAATTAGGGCCTACCTAAGTCCTTTGCAATGACATTCAATGGGACATGAGGCAGCACGTCCTTCACCTGCTGGGCCATTTTAGCAATCCTATGATCATCCGTGCCCAGACTCTGGACCATGAAACCAAGACCAATGGAGGCAGGTCTGACACCTGAGGCAAAGCAAAGAACAGATGACATCCCCCCAAAAAACTCAACAATTATCAGCTGAATCCTTCCACGTCGAGAGTCAGACGTGTTGTATTGTGTGTTTTTATTGGCTCACTTGTAGATGTTTGTGGTGCAGAGTGTCTTTTCCTTTTGATGTGCTCTGCTTTGTCAGCTTTAGTGATCTTGGTGCAGACCAAGCCAAGCTCACTGGCTAGTAGCTGAAATTAAAGACACACATTAGAGACATGTTGAAGGTACAACTGTGGCACAAGTGCAGAAAAGAGGTGGCAGATACTGATCCTGATGGACAAATATAGGCAGAATCAAAAATCTAGTAATGTTGTGCTTTTAAGGAACTACAGCTAATTTACTAAAGAAGGATCTGGATATAGGTGCAGGGGGCAAGAAGTTGGATAAATTACCAAACTCACATTACAATGTAACATTTTTTCTACATGCCTGTTTTTACCATTAAAAATCAAACTCTTTCTGAATCCACTCAGCTGACAAACATTGGTTTTACCTCCTGGACTTTGTTGGCAAACTCCTGCATGGACTCGCCATCTTGTCTGGATACTGGCGGAAGCCAACTGGGATGAAAGTGAAAAAGGAAAAATAAGAATACTGACAATGATTATTGCAACAGAAATGATGAAAATCAACAGGAGACCATTAAAAAAAAACCTCACAGCAAAAACCACTTGAAGCTCATTAATCAACATTAGTGGCCAGAGATGAGCCTGGGGTCGTTACGTGCTTTCATCAGCTTTTGTTTTCTTATGCTCTGTGGATCTACTTTACATAACACACATCTCCACAAACCTGCCCTGGATTACGAGTAAAACAAACTAAACGATTGGACTATTATTGATTCGGCTGCAGAAGGTCAGGATTCAGCTTTAAAAAGCAAATGCTGATAGAAATAATGATACAAATTATTTAGTACCTTACATGATACACTGTATATGGAACAAAAAATGTCCACAAGAGCTCCATCAGCCAACTTGACTCTGGGGTGTTCTGTGGACAGACAAAACACAAAGTCAGCCCCACCATTATATTCTGGTGTCGTGTGAAATGCTCTACATTCAACTACATACGCACAAACAGTCACAGACAGGATATGGACAATAGCATGTCTGACATTGTGTCCTGGTGACCTAAACAATGCTGCAACTGGACTTCAGCTACTGCTGCTCACTGCAGCACAGTATAGAATTATTCTTGGTACTGAGGTGGCTGGATTAGAGTTAAGCAGGCCACACTAATCAGCTTGCTGATACTTCCAGGAAATTTCACTCATATTGTAAAGATTTTTCATAGCTGGGAAGCTGCCTTTAAAATGCATTACAGTATTTTCCCTTATTGATTTCCTTCTCCCCTCTGTATGATATCATTTTTCATTTCAGTGTCTTGTTACTGGCAGTCAAATTGTTCCATGGTTTGCGACTCACATCCAACCGCATTGAGAAATCTCCTCTCCTTGTGCTTGTTGTGCAACACTCAGATATTCTAGACAGCATCCAAGGTTCAAACAGTGCATGGTGATAATCACATTATGGTAATGTATCTATCTCATTTCTGTATCTTATTCCTGCATTCTTAGTTTTTGCAAATTCAAATGACTTTACCAAAGCAATCAATGGTCTGGTCACCCGTAAGGCCACAGGCTGAATGGAATCAGTCAGTGAGAAAGGCCAAGAACTGAGAGGAAACAAACACATTCAGTAGATTACATTAGATAAGACAGCAGCAGCTGTTTTAATCCCTAAACTCATACAGACAACAAACAATGCAGACATTGCATTCACTGTACACAATAAATAAATAAATAAATAAATAAATAAATAAATAAGACCATAAAAATCCATTTGAGACATGATTAACACCTGAAAGGTGCTATTGATCTTGACCACATCTAAAAGTGGTCATTACAAAATCTGACCGCTGGTGGAACAAAGACCTTCTGAGTTACACCAAGATAATTGTAAAACTGGATAATCTCTATCTGCTGCCCCTTAATTATCACCGGGAAGGCCTCCGCATTCTTCCTTCTGAAGTCAATTATTAACTCTTTCCCGTTTTCTCATAAGTCAACCTCTCTTCTGTAGGCCACATCACTGCCTTGGTGAAGTTGACCCGTGGGGGCAGCTTCATCCGAAAACGTTTGAATTTGACAAGACTTTTGCCTGTGGTCTGCAGCATAGAGCGTGAGTGAAAGGGGGATGAAACTTTGGGAATCCTGTTGAGGTTAAGAAAATGTACGCTTACTTTCCAGCCTGACAAACTGAGGTCGAAAAAAAAAAAAAGAGATCATCTATGACCACAGCAGTGTTGTGTTGTGCAGTTTAAAATTCATTAATTTGTTAGCTATGTGTTTTGTACATGGCACAGAGGACTTTTGGGGTGATACAGTCACTTTAGTGTCAAGTGGAAAAACTAATATAAAGTGAATTTCTGAACTCTGCACACAAAAGCATTGGAGTATTCTTGATCTTAGTATGAAGTGCTCCTCCTGGCTCTTTTAGGTTTCAGTGCATCTCCAGGAGACTTCAGCTGAAGATATAGTACGCTTGGTTCTGAGCTCCTCACATCAATGATAGAAATGAATCAATTTTGCAGCTGCTTTCACTTCCTTACACTAATTTGCCTGTAGAACTCTAGAGGGAAATTAGTAGGGGGAAACAACCGCCAAACTAATTCATCTCTATCTCAAAGTGTCGTGGAAGGGGAATGATAATTTGTGGCTGGCTTGATTAAATCACTCTTTCTTTTTACAACCAAAGTCATGGGCATAAGGCCAAAACACCGTCTCAATGTGCAAATACTGAAATACTGATCCCAAACAGTTTCTGCTGTGCTGTAGGACCGGTTTGATTACTGAAGGTAAATATGAAGTACTCTCCAACACCAGAGACAAGGGAGTCAAAGTAGAATTTGTGTAAAAGTGTTAGTTTTCCTTGGTGGGTCATACTTTCTATTAACATTACATCACCCAATTCTACTCATAAATAATAACTATGCCATCCTCAGAGACATAAATCAAACGTGTTAAATCCCACACTAACCTGAACTTGAGCAGGGCAGCTCGGCCGTTTGTGGTGTCCTCTTCAGGAAACAGGAGCAAAGGTGGGGTGCCTTCAGTGGAGCAGTACCTCTGAAGAGACTCTCCTAGTGCTTCCTGGCCAGATGCTGAATGGATTTCCATGAAGCCTCTGGCCCAACACACAAAGCCTGTGGAGCCCTCTAACTGGGGCTAACGAGCAGAAAGAGACACAACAGGCTCATCTTACTCTGCATTCACTGTGTTTCACAGTAAAATACCACAATGCGCACTGCTAAAACACAAGAAAAGTCAAAGATGGGATAAAAAGATGACCTGGACACTGACTATGTAAGATGTTAATATGCTTCATGCACCAGTACACACAGTGCCTCCTCTGCAAGCTACATGTGTCATCTGCTGCCATTGAAGTTACTCACAGGACATGACACACTTTCATCCTTGCAGTTTCACTAGAAGAGCACTCACTGCGCTTCAAATGCAAAACTGACATGTAGGTGATCTAAAAAAGGTTTGTAAGTGCACCAGTTATCAATACAAACAGAAACACAAGGAAAGATACAGATATTTGCCATTTGTCATTTCATAGGGATCACCCATGAGTACTGCTACTGTAACATACGCAGCATATGCAACATATGCCTGTGCAGTTTTCAACCAATCCATTTGAACTTTTGAGAGATGTGTGCTATATGCACAATTACATCACTACAGACATGGTGCACGGTACAGGAAGCATGTAGTCCATCCATCCATTGTCTATACCCGACTATCCCTGTTCGGGGTTGCGGGGGGGCTAGAGCCTATCCCAGCTGTCAACGGGCGAGAGGCGGAGTACACCCTGAACCGGTCACCAGTCGACTGCAGGGCGTGAACACACAGCCATTCACACTCACACTCTCACCGAAGGACAATTTTAGAGTCACCAATTAACCTAATGAGCATGTTTTTGGTCTGTGGGAGGAAGCCGGAGTGCCTGGAGAGAACCCACACATGCACAGAAAGAACATGCAAACTTCACACAGAAAGGCCCTGCCTGACCCGGGGATCGAACCGGCAACAGTGTTATACACAGTATAACATGGTTTAGCAAAGGGGATTTTGAAAGTCAAACACTCACAGTATTGCAGGTGGTCAGAAGGTTGATGATGTTGTGGTCGAACTCTGTCACATGATTGCACATGTACAGCTTGGTGTTTCTGTCTCTGGAACGAGGGTTTCTCTGTCTGACATGCATCCCCAGGACCGAGCACATAATCCTTACAATAAATCTAAGGGAACAAAAAAACTGAGGGTGAATGTAAGGAGGGGCAGTATTTAATTAACATGAAGCGGGCCATTCTCATTAACAGTGTTTTGAAGGATGAGCTCAGTATGGCTTTCTTTCGCTTACAGCAGCATCCAGGTCATTTACATGGGTCATCTAATTAAGTGCTCTTTGTTAAAGGTCTTTCAATGCCACAGTCATGACCTTTATTTGAACATGGAAATTACTGAGAGCTATATTTCATTTACAAGAGATCACTGTGTAATAGACATATACGGTACCTAATATACTGAGCAGCCACTCACCTTAATGCTATTTAATGGGGTAACTTAATTTAATGCAGTCATTAAAACTGGGAGAGGTAGCAATGCTGCAATTATTTTAAATGGGATAAATAGTATGCATTATATAGCATATTGGCATTGACAGTCACTGTTTCTCCACTACTACTAGTATTACAGTATTATTATTATTAATGCACACTTGGATTACTGTTAATAACACACGTGACTACTACAGCCACTGCTGCCACAGCTACAACTGTTACTACTGACAGTAAAATGTGTTCATTGAAAAACCAATACTTTAATATACTTGCCTCCTAATGAAACTTTCTGGGAGAGCACAGCTGACCAAGAACACGTGAACACCAATAAAAATCCTTATTAATGTCAAACAAATGCCAACTGGGAAGTAAACCAGCAACAGCAGGAGAACAATGGCATCTTTGGGAAACCTGCACAAAGACAGAATCAGACTCGTAAGCAACATTTTTGAATGAAGCAAATGAAAGCTGAAAATGGGTGAAATGTCATCACCGGTGAAAACTTGACAGAGCAAATGAATCACACTGACAGGGACTTAAAGTACTGCGCAAACTTTAATGAGAAGTGAACACAAACTCTAAACATGAGCCATGCATCATTCAAGGCTTTATTTTTTATTTTTTGTGTATTTCAACTATCTCGAGTATGATAATAAATCCCTGCTGAAGAGCAAACATCACTCGTCTCCTTCTTTTGAGATTAATGTGACTTTCACTATCGCTTTAAACCACAGTCTGTTACACGTGTCTCTACGTGATTAGCAGAACATTCTTGGATGCCCGATATTGAGATAGTTCTACTCTGTCCTAAAAGCTGACACAGAAATCAGTACTGCTAAGTCTAAACTACAGGCCTGATGTCCAACTTGTATCCATGTGAAAGGTGGAACACTTTGTTTTGGAGTACATGACCGAAGCCCAACTTTTACTTATCAAATATGTGAAGACGTTTATGGAAAAGTTATTCACTCCACATACACAGAATATAACTTTTTATCTCTGTCTACTGTGTCCGCTTTAAATAAGTTGAGCCTTTTGGAAAACTTCAGTCACAGCAATCTGAAGAAAATGGCCCTTTCCTATGCAAAGTTCACCAACCATTTATGGTTAAGATAGCTATGCTAATTGGGGCATCTGACGTTACAGCTCATGTGGACACTGAAATTAGCACTGCGCAAGGTTGCATAATAAACGTTAGCAATAAAACATTTACGTTAACGTCATCACTACATAGCTAGGTTAGCCAGCTAGCGTGTTTTTATATAAGGATTGATGTCCCTTCCCGTGGAAACCTACAGCAGTTAGCTAGCCAACGCTAGATGTTACCGAATAACATAATAACGTTATCATATTTCTTGAACACCCAGGATAAGACCGAAACAATATTGCAACTGTGGCTAATTGGTGTTAGCTGAAGGTTAACAGCAGCTGCCATTAGCTACCTGCCGTTAGCTGACTTACCGACGAAAGTCAAACATGTCTTCAATCCCCCGAGTCTCCATGTCGGCCAGTCAGACCTTTGCTCAGAGGCTAATGCTAAGAATACAACCTGATCCCTAAAAATAAATTAGTCATAACGTTCACGACAACAATTTTGTCGGTAGAGGGATAAAGTGGCAGCTAACGTTATTGCTCCCCTGGTGGGTTAGCAAGAGTAGAGTAAAGTGTTGTGTGGTAGCCTATTTCAGCAAGTTTAAAATGTTAGCTATGCTATTGCCAGTAGATGGTCCTGCCCGCGGTGCTAGCAGAGCTAGCACTTGTGCTTAGCTAGCAGCAACTTCAGTAACACTTCCGGCCAAGATCCTCCAGAATAAAAATACAATCTTCATAAAAGTCAAGTGATTTAAAACCTGTGCGGAATTTGGACTATAGATGTACAAGTTGTATATCTGAGTGCTTATCTTAACCTGTGAATCATTACAATTATTTTCATGCAATTTGTAGCTGTGTAATAAAAAGACATAGCTATGTATCTTAATCGGATCTTTTACTTTCAAAATAAAAGTTCCAGTGCAGGAAAGCCTTAAAAAGTTACGATATTTGTCGCCCTCTAGTGGCTTGCAGGTCAATTCATTACAATAACCCTTATACTACAGTTATACTGTGGTTTCAGTGGTTTGTCAGTTAAGGGGGAAATTAGATTTTTAATATTAAGAGGGATAGGACAATCACATTTTTGGCACCATTCCTCTTCACTCTCTACCTCGGACTTCCACTTCAGGTTCCTGCCACTTCCAAAAGTTTTCCGACTCCTTTACTGTTAGTTGGATGCATCAGCAACAACAATGAAGAAGATTACTGAGGATTGATAGAGAGCTTGGTGCAGCAACAATCACCTGAAGCTCAATATCAGCAAAACCAATGAGTTGGAGATGGACTGCCAGAGGAAGAGGAGGCCCCCTGTCTCTGCTATCATCCATGGAGAGGAAGTGGAGAAGCTGAACTCATACAAGTACCATGGGGTCCACATCAACAATAAACTGGACTAATGCAAAATAAACCAGTATGTGGTAATGGGGAAATTACCGGCAACTGCATCTGCCGGAAAACAACAGTAGCACTTTGCATTCCCCATGAGAACTGACCGACTTGATGAGTTTATCAACAAAGGCACTACAGCAAAGCATCCGTTAAAACAGCACCCTTTTCATTCACACACCAGGTTATTTTGAGATGTAAATGCCCAGAAGAATACACTTAATTATTGTGCATGGTGCTTCACTGTGTATGTGCTATATATTGACTGTTTTTTCTCTGATCTGTCAACATCAAACATAAAATTTCACGTTATCAAGATAATTCTATAAAACAAAGGGCCAAAATTCTTCGGTTATAATTACTACTATTAAAGATGGCATAAGTTATCAGATGACCTTGCTGTCACCAATATGTGCGATTACCTATTTATTTTTTCTTTTCATCATATTTACGTACAATGATGTTAACTGTTATTACGCATTAATAAGCTGTTAAATGCTGTGTGCGTGCAGCGCAGTCTATTGGTGTTAACTGTGCGTTTCTTGAACACACCCCGCCCATTTAAACTCCCTGTCTCCTCCCACAGCCTCTGCAGATTACGTTTGTTTGACAACAACGCTGCAACCTTATCTCTTGTATAACCACCGATGATATCTAGATATCGATTTGTCTTCTAGGAACACCAGCATCTCTCTCTTTAACTGCGCAAAGACTGGACACTGGTCCCTTTTTCTTTTTGACAGCACACAGGGATCGACATGATGGTCGGACTCCGCAGTTGTCGGGTAATCCTGTGGCTGGCCCTGGCCGCCCTGCTGGGCTCCGTACTCGGGCTTGGTGAGGACCTCGACCGGCCTCTGTTCGGGCCTCCAGGCTCTCCTGTGCGGCTGCGGGAGGCTGACCCAGGCCTGAAGAAGGCTCTGGAGTTCGCCGAGGAGCGCTACAACCGGGGCTCCAACGCCATGCACCTCCGCAAAGTCAGCCGGCTAATCTCTGCCACCAAACAGGTAACAAAAATGAAGATGTGATTCTAACTTTTTTTGATGTTATTTATTCACAGCAACATGTTTTGTTACAACAGACTGGAGTGGATGGAGAATATTGGTTGTATTACCATGTAATATGTTGCCCAGTTCTTTGTAAACAACAGTGAGGCTGGGGGCTATGTAAAACTGCGTCACGTTAGCAAGGGTTAGCTAAACAAAGACCGGAAAGGTTGCTTTCCTCCAAAATAATAGCATAAACTGATGACAGCGGCACAAATGTTCTGTGGATGCGCTACAAAAAAAAAAAAGAAAATGATGAGTACATTTCATTTTCACCTTTCCAGGTCTGTCAGCAAGTTTGTAATATATATTTAATCGTGGCACTCTTTGGAAATCCTACATACGAAGATTACAGGTAGCATGCCCTCCGTATGTCCATCTTTTCATTCTGACCGGAAGTCATGTCATTGAGTTTAACCTGACCAAATGGCTTCACCAGTCATTAGTCAGCGCATCAACCTGTGCAGCAGGGCCTAGTGTCACCAGCGTGTCCATGCAGCAAGAGAAGCATCCAGATACAACAACAAAGTCAATAAAGACTCACAAAAAGCTTAGTCTGCCTAAATGTCTCTCAGATACACAAGTATTGTATGACAACTTGTACACTAGACTTTGTAAACACTTTGAAAACACTAGTGTTTTCATAAAAGTTTGTTTCAAGAAGATTTTTTGTTTGTCAATTAAAAGTGTGTATTTCTCTGTTCTCCAGCTGGTTAAGGGTATTCGCTACACTATAACAGTGGAACTGAGCAACACTCAATGTAAGAAATCTGCCATGCTCAGGACATGTGACTTCTATCCTGAGTCACAGAACCTCAAGGTAGGCTGTGTGTGTGTGTGTGTGTGTGTGTGTGTGTGTGTGTGTGTGTGTGTGTGTGTGTGTGTGTGAGAGGGAGACTGACTTTGTGAGCCATGAACTCTGTGACAGAAAGGTCGTCACCGTTGTGGTAGCAGATTTTACTCAGATGTATGTAATACTACAAAATGGTTAAGTGCCTGTGTGTGCAGCAAACTGTGTAACGAATTATTAGTGCAGGATGTGTAGTTCTGTTTGTTCAACTGTCACCTGCCATCTGATCTTGTGACTTGAGTTTGACTTGAAGTAACCCCAAGCATGCCTCATGCTCACATGCATGCATGCACAACGCTGACACATAAACTTCTGTTATGTTTGTTTCTTTGTTCCTCTGTTCTTGGACTTCGTAGTGAACACCAAACTCTAGAAAAAGAAGACCCAAATGAAGCTGTTGCACTCTAAAAATTGTAAAGACTTGCAAGTTTGATGTTGCTAGTGTGGGCTGCTCTGTGTTAAACACATTCTGTCACTTATTCAGTCAATTTTCAGTCTGAATATACACTTTGTATAGCAATATAATGAGGTTAATCCACTGTTAATAATATAGAATATTTCTGTCCTCTGGGTGTGTCTTTATTAGACGGAGGTGTGTCTGTTCGAGGTGTGGGACATTCCCTGGCAGGGCACCTCAACTCTGCTCAAACAGAAGTGCCAGCCTAAAGGTCAGTCAGCAGCCAAAAATCACTGATCATTAAACATCTGGAAAACTCATGATTTTTCAGTTGTCAACATAGATCTGAGGGACACATCTGTGGTTCCTCTGCACTGCTATCTTGCATTTATTCTTACCTCTTGGTTAACTGTAATCACTGTTGACCTACTGTTTATATGTTTTCAGTGTTATCCCATGATGCTCTGCTTCCTCTGTAACAGAAACATTATCTTCCAGGATTGCCTCTATCAAACCGATTAAAACAACACATATGCAGAAAGTAATTTGACACCAGCATTACAAAGAAGGACTCCCACATAATCAAAGGATCTGTTTGTATTGATTGACACTGATCTCGCCAAGCAGCTCAAACCAACCTGTGCTGACAGAGTCACTGAGGAGTGACTTCATGCGTACAGTCCCTTCACGCTAACCGTATTTTGTTCTGTTTGGATGTCATACCAGAAAAAAACTAAATTTGACCCTCATTGCTCAGTCATTATGTAACACTAATGTTTACTTGCTTGATAAGTGAGGTTCAAGTCCACCAATAAATGCTTGAGCTCCGAGCGTGCAACAATAGAATTGATTTTAAGGCTCTGAGACTCATGAGATGAGTTTCTCAAGCAATAATGAACCATGTGAAAGTTGTCGTACAGCTTCCATGTATTGAAATCCGTTAATGTACTTTTAAACACATGCAGCATGAATATAGCTGTTAGGCACACTGATGCTGAAAATGTTGTCCTCGGTGTCTCTCTTATCAGTTGAACCTCAACCAGAAGAGACCAACAAGGTAATGGATGCAGCCACCAGCCAACCTCTGGAGGTAAAAATCATGTCACATTTTAGACCAATAACAGGACTGAAAACACTGTCAGCGTTGAGCTCCATCTTGTTGTCTGCTTCTTATATCCTGCTACTATCAATCTGAACTTGAGCTTAAGGTCTCAGTTGTTGATTGTTTATCTGGCAGGAGTCTGTGGAGCTGCTGGGCCAGTTCAAAGAATTCATGGTGAAATACAATAAAGTCTACAGCAGCCAGGAAGGTGAGCGATTGAGACATATATGCTGATCATACCAAACATAGCAAGGTGCATACAGCGTCACATTCCTGCCTAAGCACCTGCAACCCTTTGTAGTCACAGCCCACTCATAGCAACAATAAAACCTAAACATCAATATGCCTTATCAAGTAAGAGCCTTTGGAGTTAGTATCTTATCAACAGCAAATAAACGTGACTAAACTTTAAATAGCTAAGACTCTCAGATGAGACATTAAACGCAACACAACCATGACAGATAATGTCATGACTGGTTGTTTGAGAAAAGATGCTGGAGTGTTACTGAAAAGGAATATCCAGAGCAATAAAACAGAGACTGTCACTGTCAAGTGTCAAAGCATTTTTAAGTATTTGTTAATTTGACCTTTGATCCTGCAGAGGCAGACCGCCGTCTGCGCATCTTTCACGAGAACCTGAAGACTGCTGAGAAGCTCCAGTCTTTGGATCAAGGGTCAGCTGAGTATGGAGTCACCAAGTTCAGCGACCTAACTGGTACGTGTATTTGACTGTGTGTGTGTGTGTGTGTGTGTGTGTGTGTGTGTGTGTGTGTGTGTGCCCATGTATTACTCACATTGTGGGGACAAAAATCTGTTTGCACAGTCACATGTGGGGACAAAATACAGGTCCCCACAATTTAAATCATTACATCTTAGGGTGAAGACCGAGGATAGGGTTACAGGTTAGGGGTAAGGTTAGGGTAGGGCTCCAGGAAATGAATGTAAGTCTATGTAATGTCCCCACAAGTGATGAAAACCCCTTAGAGTGTGTGTGTGTGTGTGCGCCTGTACTAGCTTTTTCTTGTATTTTCATGTAGTTGAAAGGCATCTTCAGCTTTTCATGTGCTGCATCAGTTTTTGTTTTCAAAAATCTTTTGAAGTAACACAAAAGTGCGACTGCTTTCTCCAGAGGAAGAGTTTCGCTCTACATACCTGAACCCACTCCTGAGTCAGTGGACTCTCCATCAACCAATGAAACCAGCCTCTCCTGCCCGAAACCCCGCTCCTGCCAGCTGGGATTGGCGTGATCACGGAGCTGTCAGTCCGGTTAAGAACCAGGTAGCATTTATCAGAGTTAATTATGGAGCAATTATCCAACATAGCATGTTAAAAGCAAATTATACCTCCTGCCTACTTCGTGCTGATTGGGGTGTGTGTGTGTGCGTGTGTGTGTTTCTTGCAGGGTATGTGTGGATCCTGCTGGGCATTTTCTGTCACAGGCAACATCGAAGGCCAGTGGTTCCTGAAAAATGGGACGTTGCTGTCCCTGTCTGAACAAGGTAACACAAGGACTCAAACTTTCTCCTGCAGAAAAAAAACTCTGTTTGCATTAGCAGATAAAAGGCCATGATTTGATTGGTCCATTGATTTGTCCCGCACAGAGCTGGTCGACTGTGATGGGCTGGACCAGGCGTGCAGAGGAGGACTGCCATCAAATGCTTATGAGGCTATTGAGAAGCTGGGTAAGACAAGTGATGTGTGCAACCCTTTTGAGACCTTTTAGCTCCTTGTGGACATTACAGCTACTTATTGACTCTGAGCATGTGCGTTATGCTGAGTGCCATCTCTGACCTTTTCATCTTCATCCTTCATGTGTTGTTAAGGTGGTCTGGAGTCAGAGACCGACTACTCCTACAGCGGGCACAAGCAGAGGTGCGACTTCACCTCTGGGAAGGTGGCCGCCTACATCAACAGCTCTGTGGAGCTGTCCAAAGATGAGAAGGGTGAGTGGGCTGAGCGAATAGAGACGTACTGAGGAGGATAGGGAAGACGAAGCACTGATAAATATGTCAATAGAATTTCATACAGAAACACACGCAAAGAAGCTTGTTTTCATCTAAAAGTGATGAGACACTAATTTGATTTAATGAACAAACTAATTACATGCTGATTTGTCATTTTCTATTTAAAAGGCAAATACATAGTGGAGATTGGTGGGTGGTGATTTTGTAGGTAGAATTGTAGCTATAAAATTCATCTCTGCCGCAGTTTGATACAAAGAACTAATTTTGTTTTTTGCCTCCTCAGAAATCGCAGCTTGGCTGGCTGAGAATGGACCGATCTCTGTTGCTCTCAATGCGTTTGCCATGCAGGTAAACAGTTTTTCCACTGCGACAGTATATCCATCCACCACAGCAAAGACTGAATCACTAAAATCTGACAGTCTTAACACACTGCCATCACCTCCAGACCAGACATAAAGTGTGTCAAAATGCATCTTATTTTTACTAATTAATCATCTGCATGCAACCATATTAAGCTCATTTTTATTGTCTTTTGAATGTCTGTAGTTCTACAGGAAGGGTGTGTCTCACCCTTTGAAGATCTTCTGCAACCCCTGGATGATCGACCACGCTGTGCTGATGGTGGGATACGGAGAGCGTGAGTGTTTTTATCCTCTCTTCATTTACCAAGTTCCTTCTCATGACAGAGACACATTTGTTGATCCTGTTTTCTGAGTCCAGATGCAGGATGCATTCAAGTGTGCTGTATGAATGCTTCTGTGCTTTCAGGTAAAGGTATCCCATTCTGGGCCATCAAAAACAGCTGGGGAGAGGATTATGGAGAGCAGGTAAGACAACCCCACCGACTAACAGTCTGTTTGTGGATTAGAGAAAGGTTGAAAAGGGCCTTAAAATTTGTATATTATTACATATAACATATATCAACTAGAACCTGCATTCTGATATTGAAATTAAAGGCGTCACTAGAATTTCTTGACTTGACAAGATGATAAGTCGTACAAACCAGTCAGCAGCGTAATGTCTTACCTGAAATGTGTCAGTGTGCACTATTGAATTCAACGCAGTGAGACCTCGACTGACCATCAATAAATGATTCGAGTGAGCATCAAAAACTTCTTCTTAACTCTCTATATTCACCTCATACAGGGGTTGGACATAATAACAGGAACCTTTACCTCACCTTTACAGTCTAATAGAATTCAGTACCACAGCCCTGCAACAAATAACATTATTGTGAAGGTTGCAACTTGTTTTGAGACCGTCAGAGAGATATGTTTCAACTCAGTGATACAGTCTAGAGTTATTCCATTTGGTTCCACCATACTGTACAAAACTAACTACTGTTTTCTGTCATATTGAATTAAATTAAATGGAAGGCTTGATGACAAGAAACTGCTTTGTTGCTGCCCATAAAATACTTGCTGGCTGTAACAACTAAATTTCCCCGGTGTGGGATCAATAAAGTCCTGTCTTATCTTATGTTATATAAAGTTGTGAGAGTGTGTGTGTTTATTCTCTCTGTGTCTCTTACAGGGTTACTACTACCTGTACAGGGGCTCCAATGCATGTGGGATCAACAAGATGTGCTCATCTGCTGTAGTCAACTGAAGCACAAACACCACACCATATTCACTCACTCACTCACACACACACACACACACACACACACACACACACACACACACACACACACACACACACACACACACACACACACTCATTTGATCCAGACTGCATGATGATCACATTCAGACGCACATAAAGTCCTACTGATGTTACTTGTCCGTTAAACCAGCCTAGTGTTCCACCCTCATACTTCACACCTCATGTCAGTCTACTGAAAACATACCAGCTATAACAAAATAAGGGTTGCTGAGAAATTTTCAAGTAATTTTAAACTAGATCTTTTGTGTGAATTTCATTCCGTTAGTCCTGCAGGTCAAAATGATTGCTGTGTATTAGGCAGTATTGGTTTTAACTCATCTTTCCTCACAGTAACTGAGCTCATGTTCGATAAGGAGCATGCACTAATTGTTGTTAGCCTTGTGTCTTGTCAGTTTTCTTGGATGTTTTGTTACCAGTGCTAATGCTACGTAGTACTTGAGAGGGGGGTTGAAAGATGGGGGTTTTACTTTATATCGGTCTGTGCATTACTAAGTAACTGCAATGCAATAGTAAAAACTGCTGTAAAACAGTGAGAAATGAATGAAGGTTGAATAAAAAAATGTGTGAAATCCTATTTGTTGTTTATGGTGTTCTTTCAACAGAATTAAACTTTATTAATTGGAAAGACAAATGTGAAATGCAACATCTATATAAGTACTGAATTTATTAACCACAATGAATATCTAATTGCTAAAATGCCATAGTGACCGATGTGAACAGTGAGGGGAGACAACGTTTTACTTTACATGTACTAAGATTATAATGGCTGGAGCTGTCTGTAGTCTGCTTGTCAGTATTTATTAGCCATAAGCAGCTTTAAAGATGGCACTGATAATGGAAAGCTTGTTTATGTGGTATGTGACATCAGGTTCATTAAATGCTGATCTTGAACGTTGCCCAAATTTAGAAAACGCAAAACACTATTTCCCATAATGCACTGCCATCGTCACGGAAGAACTAGACCTCTGTTGAGTAGGAAACAGAAATCCGTCGCACATAATTAAGACTTAGTTGTTGAGTCAGACAAACAATAGCAATTGATGCTGAAGTGACAAAGTTAAATTCTAATGTCCACGTCTCTAATTGAAATGTTAACTGTAGTTCTAAGCCCTTATCGCATGGCCGTTTAGCCAGAATATAAAGAAAAATAGACGACAACCCTTATTTTGAAAAGGGTAGCCAACTGGACACAGGAAGTGCAAAGTCCGGTGTTGCCAGAAAACAGGAACGCATGTGGTTCGGCTCTACTTCTGAAATATTTCAACGTGTCTTTTTTCGAAAGTGGCTTTTAGCTGATGTCAAGCTGCCCAGAAACATTTTCTGCATCGAAAAGAAACAATTACGCTTTTCTTTCTTTCAAGGTTAGCATGTAACCTGCTAATGCAGATGAGTGTTTTGAGATAGCTAAAGTTAGCTTAGTCGGCTAACATAAATCACTAGTTAGTAATCTTACTGTTAATTGTAAGAAAACAACTCTTTGCTTCCTTTTCTGGCTAATTAGTAAGTTGAGGGAGTCTGAAGTGCTGTCATTAGTCTAGCTATCATTGAAAATACTGAGGTAGCCAAAGTTTTACATAAGCGTCTAATTTAAGCTAGCTGATAACTGATGTATGTGAGGTTAGCTAATATTCACGTTTGCTAACTTCAATACGTTTGATCAGCATCCTGTTTTAGTTCATTGTCTCGTTAACGTATCGTTAGTTGACCACAGCTGACCTCACCGATAGAGTGCATTACTGCTCATCATAACTTGGCCCACACGCTTGTTTTCTCAGCTGGCGAAGGAACCTGAAGCTCACCGTTGATAATGTCACAGGCCACAAAACGCAAACACGTTGTCAAGGAGGTTCTTGGAGACTTTGTGACACCCACAGAAAACCAACAGATTGTGAGGGTGAGCTGTTTTTGCTCGGTAGTGTGTTTAAGGTAGTGACGACAAACAACCACCCACATGACAGGAAACAAAAAGACATGGTCTTGACTCTATCCTATACCTGTACATTTGTAGGTTATCAGTAGCCGTGGCAACAACCTCCATGAAACTGTCACAGCCCAGGGTGAGACTTTCCTGGTGAGCATGCCCACCAAGTTCCGCAAGAACATCTGGATCAAGAGAGGTAACTGATGATGGGATGTAGATTAAAGGTGGTGTAGGTCATTCTGGAGAAAGATTGCTGATAAATATTAATGGGAAACAAACAAAAGTGGGTCTGACCAAATCACACACTTTTCCAGCTAATCAGCAACAGCTGGCGCTCATGCTGTTGCACAAGCCAATGGGAATGGGAGAGGAGATGGACTGAGTGAGAGGGAGTTAAATGAGGCTTACTAACATTTAATTGCAATGTGAAGAATACAAGATGACAATCTGAACAATCTGTCTCCAGAACGACTCACCCTGCCTAGAAGTATGAGAGACTTCTAGAGGTTGTTAGGTGTCAATGAAACAGCTCAGATTTCCATACTGCTTCCAGTGCTTGTGGGAGTCACCAAGGCTGAACAAACCTGTTGAGTACATTTCGTTCCTCACAGAACATCTGCAAAGCAGAACATTTTGAACTCTGCGTTATTATACCCATGTTCACTTGCAAGCAGTCTCCATCTTCTCTGCTGTTCTGTATTAATCTCTTTTGCCACCTGTTTTACTTTGGAAATAAATGGCAGCATTTCACAAAAATTACCAGCTTTAATTTTTTATCAATCAGAAACCTTTCTGAATATCAGACCATGTCATTTTGGACACTTGATATCTTGAAGTTGTAAAACACTGGAGATGCGTCCGTACGGGCTTTGAAATGCACTCCAAAAATGTCATCAGTCTGATATCTTTCTCTGTGTTTATAATGACCTTTATTTTTTGGTTCACATTTAAAATCTGTCTGCTTTCTGATCCCCAAGGTGATTATGTGATTGTGGATCCTATTGAGGAAGGAGAGAAGGTGAAGGCAGAGATCAGCTTCATTCTCTACAAAGATCACATTCAGTACCTGCAGAAACAACAGCAATGGTGAGAACAAACACACACACACACATATGTTGACACACATCACAAAGCCAGCATCATTTTGTCAAGTATAATTGTGTGTGTTGTGGTTTTTCCTTGACGCTCTCAGGCCAGAGGGGTTTATGGAGGAGCCACCGGAGCAGGACAAGACAAACAAACAGCAGGAAAGGGAAGAGGGGAGGGAGGAGAAAGACGAGGAAGAGGACGTTAGCGACTCTGAAGATGATGAGAGCGACCTCTTTGTAAACACCAACCGCTCGAACTACCAGTACAGCGAGAGTGAGGAGGATGAGGAGGACAGTGAGGAAGATGACAACAATGAAGAAAGGACAGGTTCATAGGGGCAGAGCTGAGGACACGGACAATCGAGTGTGAGCGCTGTGGAAATCGTGACAGTGTCCTCTGCTGTGCTGCTGTTATCACTGACTGATTTGAAACGATGGTCCTCGTGCAGCCGCTTTCTCTGCAGTTCTTGTATGGAAGCCCATGTCGACACTAAATGACCAGGGTCATTAAGTGGACTTCAGCTTCATGGACCAAAATAAGCCTTGCTTGTTGAATTGATTCCAAAAAAATCAGTAATGTTGAAATTGAAGATTTATCCCAAATTCTAGCATGTTTATATACTGACCTCTGGTGCCACCAGTGCATTACAAGGTATACTGCATACCCAGGCCATAATGTACATTTGAAGGTTAATTTTTAAGTGTACTGTGCAGGATTTTCCAAAAAAAAACAAAACAATGTATAGTCTCAGAAAAATAATCCCACTGATGACCCACCAGAAGTGTGTGGCAGTGTGTTTATGTACAGAGACTCTGCCCTCTGACTGTGTTATTGTCTTGTTATTTTTTTGTGTGTTCAGGACATTTCTGGGCTGCAGCCTCGGGCAGTGCAGCTCCCAGCCAACAACAGCACTCAGATGAGATTGAGACTTCCTCAAAAGGCTGACACTGTTATCTGTGTCATCTGTGTCTGAAGCTCAGGTAGCACCTCTAAATTCTCCTGCCTTGACACAGACACACTTAGCTAATGTTGCTGTTGGCTTGTTGCCTTTAACTGGACAGGTTACATGTGACATGTAGTTATTGTCTGCTACTATGACTTTTAGCAAGCTTGACTGTAGACAGCTACGCTTGCTGGATACTTGGAGCCAGTAATCCAACAGTTAGGGCAGCTGTTTGTTTGTATTCGTAATTCAATTAACACACAACAAACACATTATTGATAAAATATTGCAAGATATCTCATCGCTCATTTCCCCACAGGCAGTCAGGTACCTGTGCTTCTGGTGGTGTTGAGCCACAGAGGATGGACTAAGTTTGAATGATGTATTTCCAAACAGCTGACTTGACAGTTCCTGTATAGTATACCTTAAATGTAAACTGTTCTATTCATTTATCCTCTTCTAACAGACAAAATAAACCTCAGAAAAAAATTGCGTAACTCACAAGGAAATCATTGTTGTCACTGTTGACAGAAGGCATGTTTGATTGTCGTTGGTGGTTTAGTGGTAAAATGTTGAAAGGTTAGGGTGTGGTGAGAATCTGGTGAGACCTGTCCCCTGAGGGTTATCGTGACAAGCTTGCCCACCATCACCCTTTGTGTACCACCCCTCGTGATAATTGTTTTGATTTGCTTTTCAAATGAAGGCAGCTGATCTCTGTGGTTCCCTTTGAAAGGTCTTGTAAAGAAAACTTTCTGGTTTCTTGAGTTTGTATCACGTGGCTCATCGTGACTGCTTTGTGCCTTTCCTGACTTTCCCTCCCCAGTTGCTGATTTTTGTGTGTTTAACGATGAACGTTCTTGAAGTAGATGAATTCTTATGCTGTTTGTCAGCACTTTGACTTGACATCATTCCATTCATGACTTTCATGTCAAGAATTCATCATTTTTTCTTTGTAAACAATCTCTTTCCTTTTATTTTACATTCAAAGTACAGTCTCCTCAGGAAAGTGATGGGCAGCAATGATACAAGCATGGATATGGAAATGAAGACATTTTTCCACATAGATGTGGAGTAGATGCCCAAAAGATGACCTCACACTATTTGACATTAAGTCATGGAGCAGTTTAGTTTGACTGCTGGTGGAACCGGTTCTACAGGAACTTTTTACATGTCACGTTCTGTCCCCGAGGTCTCTGAGGAAATACAAAGCCATGCTGACTCTAGTAATTTTGAATCTGTAGGAAGCTCCTAAAGCTATGAACTAACTGCAATGGGAAATATTTTTGCTGACTTTTTTTTAATTAAACATTTATACTTTTTTAGAAAGATGCATGTTGCAACAGACTTAAACAAACAAGGATGCTACCAAATTCTTAAAAAGAGCCAATAAGAGCTTATCAGTCTGAAACAACAGTTGAATGAGCCAAAGGTGCTGGTTTGGTTTCAGGGGACAGTGAATTCGGGGCTCTCTCACGGGCATTCAGTGTAAACAGATTTTTGGCCCTCCACATGCTCCCTGAGATGAGGTTGTTTTTTTTTATCTTGTATCCTTTGTTTCAGTGAAGTTTTTCAAGCTATATCTCAATATTTAAATAGTGTGTCTGTAAAACCATAAAATTGTAATGAAAACTATCACAAAGCCACAAACTGCTTTTGTGTTCAACTTTTTGTGTCTTCCCATCCAAGAGCTCTGCACACAAGACACCAGACACATCTGGATGAAGGGTGTTTTTGTCTGCATTTGCTTTCATACTAACATCACATCACTAGTACTAGTAGACGTGGTTGTGAGTTAGTAGTGGGGGTATTGAGTTGATGTATTGAGTAGTTAAATAGTTTATTTGGACAGGAAAGAAATGTTTTACAGGAATGTACACGAATGTATTTTTGCTAGAAAGTAGGAATTCCTAACTGGAGTGCAGCCAGACTTTCACTGTAAAACTTCACTGTAAACTCATTGGCTGACACCTCTCCAACACAGCATAACTGGCTCAACAACTGTAAACTCAAACTCATCCTGATAAGAATTACATTAATCATATGATCATATATGTCATATACACCCAAATAAACGGTGGTTTATATCATACTTTTTAGAAAAGACATAATACATTGTTCCTCATAGAAGTGAAAAGAATTCATAAACAATAAAACAGCATTGCTCAGTTCAGTGTGCTGAAGGGTTGCTGATACAGTCATCTGGTCTGATATGACCACCAGCATATGATGGCTGACGTAGCTTATGTTTTGTTCTAAACATTATTGTATAATGCACAATACTGAGCTGGTTCACAAACTTTATGGTTCTTCTGTTATAATAGCTTAAAACTGTTCAGCAAAAGTTACATTGTGTTTATTTGACTACAAATCATGCACACATTATCTTGGATTTTTCAAGAATATTATCCTCCATTCATTCATTTCCATTCATTTCAGTTCCATATGACAATAAACCTGCAGACAAAATGTCCACTGTCAGACTGACCGAGCAAAATTCTTCAACAGACAAATGCTGCCACAAATCACGGGTGGATATTCTCACAGTTTGTTTCCATTAGTGACTGGATCTCTCAGGGGCACATTCCAACACTGTGTCTGTGTCTTTTCCATGTCGGCCCACAGTTGAACTATCTGGCTGGGGCTTCGTTTGTGGACCAGTAGGACTCTGTGGTATGAACACACATTCTCCTCTTCCTTTCCAGGAAAGTCAAACGTTAGAAAGGCAGGATGGTGGATGGGTTGAGCGTTAAGCCGAACCATGCACATCCCGACGTAAACGTCGTCGATGGGGAAAAGGTGAACCCTTTTAGACATAATGTGTAGACGTTTAGTCAACAGGCCTGAGTACACCACCCCTCCTCCGCCTGCGTATGAAGGATAGAAGCCCTTGTAGAAGCTGTCTGGGACAAAATACTTGGAATTGTTGACTCGGTTGGGTAGAGCTGCACCAATTACATCTCCAATCATGAAGTCTTTTATGGTCTCTTGTGCTTGTGGCTTCTTCAGCTGTTCCTGGAGGTAGGTTATCAGTTTCGGGGTGTTGACGAGGACGTCGTCATCTCCCTTAAGGACAAAGTGAGTCTGGCCACAGACGCGTGAAAACCAGCTCCAGAAGAGCACATCTTTCAAGGTGAGGTTGAAAAATGTGTCCTTGAAGTCCCACTGCAGAATGTCTCCATAACGTTTATTTTCCATCTGCAATAACTCAGATGAATTCACACCCAGCTCCTCAGGGTTTTCTTTGCCTAGCAGAAACACCCTGCGGACATATCCTCCACCTTCTTTTCCTCCACTGCTGTTCCTCCCCTGTCCTGCTACCCAGCCCACCTTGCCCCAAGTCTTTCGAATGGCCTGCCGGTTCTTGAAATTCAGCTCTGTTGTCTTGATGGCCAGGAGAAGCAGAGGGGGCCCCTTCTCATCTTTTGCCCCAGCTCCACATATTCCATCTGGCTGGAAGAGGGCTGGGTAGTCCCTCCTTTGCATGTGTCTCACAAACTCTTGCATTAGATGTGGTAGCCTGTCAAAGTTTCTCCACTTGGCCAAGTCGATAACTCCAGAGAAACTTTGCCTCAGGAGGGTCTCGTGAAAGGTGCTACTTTCAAGTCTTCTCTTGATGTTGTTGGGGCATAGGATGGGGTTGAAATGGCGATCAATAGACAGCTGGAGCCGGTTCCAAAGAGCGTCCCCATTTGGGTAGATATCCCAGAAAGTTTTAGGGAGTGGGGCGGAGGTCTTGTTTCTCAAATTTCCTGAGGCAACAAAGTGGGTAATTTCCGATCCATAAAGCCCCATGGTGCCCAGGCTTGTCGTGTTTCTTATGGTAGTGCACACCATGATACCAACATAGACGAACAGCAGGGCCATGCAGATGCAAGGGGTGCATACACAGATAAACACATTACGCCAGCGACAGTAGCACCGTGCCATTCAACTGCAAATGCACAAAAAGTGTGTTAGTTTGGACAAATCTTAAATCTGCGTAAAAAGAGATGTCTGTGACTATGAATATGCATCACATGAACCATGAAAGCCCAGAGCTAGTAAGTAAATGCAAGAGAGGCAGAGATTAGAGAGAGAGCAAGTAGTCCCTCACTAATTCTGATTTTCTCAAGTAGCTGTGACCTCCTAGTAAAGTTACCAATAAGGCTATACTTGACCTCACCAAAAAGCCCATTTCGTAGCTGATCTTGGGTTCTCAGTTCTATGGCAGGATCTTGATCAGCTGATGGATTTTGCCCAGACTTGTAAAGGTTCAAATTTCCATTTGTCTTAGGACAGAGGACTGCAATCCTACGACACTCCTTCTGCTTTGGAAGATCATGTCATATAATTAAAAGCTCCACATGAGCTACTAAATGGACCCTGTGGTGAGATTGTTCTGTCAACTACTGTCCCCAAAGTTTGAGCTCGAGTATATATCAAAATTATGAAAAGAGAGTTTCTAATAGCCAATTATTCACACTTTGAATAGGGGTGAAATACAATTCTGTCAGCAGATAATGACAGAAATGACAGCAGTTTCCAACATCTGATGTTAATACTACTGCTTCTACGAATAATAATGATAATAATAATGGTTATTACCATTATTATTAACCTGTCTGTATGATATTCAAATTTACAGTTAATATTGCATCTTTATTACTTTGAGTCATTTGACAAGATGAGATCATCTTCTCTTTGAGTGCTGGCAATTAAATGAAAAGTCAGCAGTTTTCTTTGCTTACCTGTTTTAAGTGAGGGCTCCCTCATTCACTGAATACTGAATCTGTTAGGATCTGTTTGGAAGTCCACGGTCCACACTAGTAATCTGACGGCCTTGTCATTGGCTTATTTCTCAGAGAAAAAAAAAATGAAAGAAAGATTCCCGCTCTAATAGGAGCCAAAGATGTTATCCAGACAGTCAGTCAAGTGGTCAGCCAAGATGGTTTTCCTTTTCTAGCTTCAACTCATCTGACCTGCTGATGAATGAGGCTGCTGCAGTGCTTGGAGATACTTGTGAACGATGAAAAGTTTGACGGAGCAGCTTTACTTAGCGGACACAGACTGCCAGGTATGTGCATAAAGGGGAAACACCCACTGACAGAAAAACAGCAAACAGGAATGGCATGTTGTTACTTCACCATTGATGAGGGAAGGTTGAACCAGGCGTGAATAGGATGTATGAACCAATCAGAGAGAGGTCTAAATATACAGCAAAAAGACCATCATTGTTTTGTTTCTGACTCTTGATGTCATCATTCCAGCTGCTTTTCCACAGCTCACAACAGACTGTTTAAATGGTTATTAATCTTAAATGTCAAACATCCATCTGACATCTTGAATACAATAGCTGGGTGAAACCTGTGCATAACAGGTCCAGAGGATGGTAGGACTTCTTTTAAACACAGATTAGCTGTACACTGATCTTGCATCATCATCATCCTCATCACCCCAAAACCACGTACATCAGGTCAAACAGGATGAGTGAGGAGGGGCTCATGCTTGAAATGCTTGACGTGTGCCTGGGATCCTGAAACCTTTGTGCTTTGTGAAACCCACTGTTGCTGTCGTCAGCTGGAAACACCCAAAACCAGCAATATTTTCCACTTCCACATGAAAAGGGGTTGGCACCAGTTTGGCAGATTTTTCAGTTAAATCTGTACCACCTAGCAACGAAAGGGACAATCTATGAAAGAAAATGAGAAACAAAGAGAGAAAATGTAGTATTTATTATTTTCATATAGAGTGAGTAAGTTTTAGTCTTTGGTGCTGAATAGTTTAATATAAACCATGGTGTTATAATCATTTTACATTCCATTCTATTGTTTATTAAGGCTCAATGTCAAGGCAGGGTAACAGATGCCAAGAAAGAGAACAATTAAATATTGATTTTATAAAATAATGTTAACCCAAGGTGCATTTCCTGTATTAGTTAGTGAACCTCAAGGCTGGTGGGCAGTAGTTACGTTAGTGTGACACACAGTTGTGTCCATTTTTATTCATTACTTTATTTTAACTACCAGTTGGATAAATTGTTAGATGTGAATGAATTTTTGAATGAGTAGGCTGTTGTGAATAAGGCCTGTTTGAGTGAAGTTACCATCTCTACAATTAATTAATAAATTAAATGATCTTAAATTATTTAGGATTTCATAAAATGCACAATCTTTCAATCCCAGTAAATTCCTTCTTTACAAACAGGTTGTAGTGAAGTATGATTCAAATACTAGATGATGTAAATGCTGCCATCTAGTGTTCTTTTCTGTGCAACTTCATTCTCACTGTACATCTGGCTCATATTTGACTCTTGGCTTTCTTAGTGTTCTTACCACTTTTGAACATAAATAATGAAATAACGTTGAATTGTCTGCAAATCAAAAACAACAAACACCAGCTGTTTTTGTTACAAAGATGACAGGACTGTTTCAAAATGGTAGGAATAAAGTTTTATTTTTCATATGAAGGGGTGGTTTTGGGTTTTTATTCTTTTACAAGTAGTATGTTTTTGATAAAACTTGCAAAAAATCTTCTAGCATATTCCAAGAATGATGGACATGAAGAGAAGGGGATTTATTGCTGAATGTTAAAATGAAGACACATTTTTATTTTTTCACCGAGTGGAAAAACAATTTGCTTGCTGCTTTTTCCATGCACCCAACTACCAGTACCACTAGGACATGCAGAGGGGTTGGGGGTGAGAGGAGAGGAGAGGAGAGGAGAGGAGAGGAGAGGAGAGGAGAGGAGAGGAGAGGAGAGGAGAGGAGAGGAGAGGGAGGCAAGGGGAGGGAGTCAGTAGGTAAAAAAAGACAAGGCAAACTGCTTGACAAACACAAACATGGAGGGTCTTGTGTGTGTGTGTGTGTGTGTGTGTGTGTGTGTGTGTGTGTGTGTGTGTGTGTGTGTGTGTGTGTGTGTGTGTGTGTGTGTGTGCATGTCATATGAGGGTGTGTTTGTGTGTGTGTGTGTGTGTGTGTGTGTGTGTCTCAGTGTGTGCTTCATTATGTGTGACGAGTGTATGATGTGTGAAATGTATGTGTGTATGTAAAGGTAAAGGGGGGAGTGCAGGGTGAGGAGAAAGAGGATGGGGGGTGGGGGGTGTTAACAATTCAACTAGCTCTAGAAGCACACTACCCTCACTTGCAGTATTTCCACATTGCAAATCCCAGATCGGTTACAGTGAATAGTAAGACAAAACTAGCCAGACCTTTGGGCCATGAACCCAAATAATGTTTTTATAAATTTCTAACAAGATTCCCCTGACTCTGAGGGGTTTGCCACCATTTTTAAGATACTTTCTATATCTGTGATCCATGCATCTCCTGTGTGAAAAAAGAAAACGACAAAAACTCTACTTATTGGAAATTAACTCTAAGAGGGACACAGTACCATTTTCCTTTGTGAGCTTGAAAGGGTCTCTAAACCCAACGTATATCTGAAGTGGAAGAGTATCTCATATGAGCAGCCCACTGTTGGTGTGCTGTTCAGTATATTCATCTGGAGATGGGGCCTAAATTCATCCGCTAGTTGCTTCTGAAGGTCGGTAAGGGGCTGAGAAAGACATGAAGGGGCAACAAGGGGAAGAGGGGGCTGACAGAGACAGACACATAACAGATCATTCAGTCAATATGACCAAGCAAAAGAAGTTCAATCAATAAAGGTATAGGAATGCAAATCAAGGATGCAGTAATCAGTCTTATCATATACCAGCATTTGGCTGTGAACTAAAGAAAAAGTAGAATCAGAATCAGAAACTCGCTCTCTAGCAGTGTGAACCTGCACGAAGTGACCCCCAAGAGATTTATCCCATCAGAGCTGTGCCGTCGCTACAGGGGTGAAAGGTGGTGGCGATTCCAGGGGCCCACAGATGGAGAAGGCTCGTGAAGTTTCCAGTTGGATTATATTAGTAAAAAAAGAAAAAGAGGGGGAGGGGATGTGTTGGGGGGGAAACCCAGAGCGACATCCTCCTCTCAGGGAGCCCAGAATTCCTAGCTACACCCCTGCAACATAGTGAACAGATGTGGTCTTGTAACATCATTTTTTTGATCATCATCATCGTGACCCACACACAACGAGACACATGCCCACTTACACACATACACACAACCTTTTGAAGTAAAACAACAAAAAAAGCAACTCCCTTCTGATTCCAAGAGTTTTTACCAACGCTCCCTTAGCCATTGCCACAAGTTAACTCAACAAACCTGACAGACAAACAGGGAGGAGAGTGAGGGGATGTGGATCTGGCCTGCGGACTGAACTGTGACTGAGATGACGTGCGCTCTTTGCTTTGAGTCTTTTGGCTGTGATGTGATGGGGAAGTCCTGAGACACAGTGCGGCTCTAAGCTGCTGGCATAGGAAACGGGCGGGCTGGGCAGTCCACGGGAGGCCAGAGTCAGGCTGGATTACAACTTAGGTTAGGTTGGGTTTGGATCGGCAGCTCCCTGGCCAATGACTGCTCATGGAGGGAGGTTCTTACAGTGCAATGGAGCTTCTGGCAGCGTGAGGATTGGTGGGAGGAGCATGTCAGGCAAACAAGAGACCACACCCTCAACGGCGGTGACAACGAAACGAGGTTTCACGAGGTGTACGTACAGGCATGCACCCAAACACATACACGCGCGCACGTACGCACGCACGCACGCACGCACACACACACACACACACTGCAACCACCAATGTCATGGCAGCACCCTGAACACCTCTACAGGAATCTGGAGTCACTTTCCCTCAACAGCTCCCTAACACTCTTGTTTTCACAGAAACAACAACAAATGATTTAGAGGCAGCAAACACGGACATAAATGACTGATGTGATTCATCCAAAAGTCACCCGAGACAAACTACCCTACATTTCCGGCTGCATCAGTGACTAATGTCCCTGTGAAACGAGCGCATCGTGTGGATCATACTCATGTAAACAGACACCTTTTACACAGGAGGAATCAATATTGCATGATGACATAATCAGATCACAGTTCAAAAAGAAGAAGATCCCAAATCAGAGAAAAAACCAAAGCAAAAGGAAGGAAGAGGGTTGGTCTCTATAAAAACGAGGAGTCTTTATAAGAAAGGCTACAAAAACTCAATGGGACCTCCGACTTCAGCATACAGCAAAAGGCACCACAATATTATTCTATTTATCTAACTTGTGAAAAAATTGGCACGTAATTCTCTTATTTTTTCATCTCTCATAATGCTGTAAATCAAAAAACTTTACATATAAATATTTCCCCCCATTATAAAAAAAGTCTTTGCTGTTAGCTAGTAGACAATTTTTGCTGAAATGAAAATAAATATTTCATTTGTTTAGAATATCTGTCTGTTATACAAAATAAAAATATTTTTCCTAGGTGCAGGTCTCTAGTCCACTGGTTGTGTGTAGGAGGAAGGGAGTGTGTGAGGTGGAGGGGGTGGGTGGTGGGGGGGGGGGGGGGGGGTTAAGTCTTAAAGGGGCATGTTGTCAGCCTTGGAGCGCTGCGACTGGGAGCCGCGGCTCTGCCCGTTGCTGCGTGTCCCCGGCCGACTCAGCCCGCGGTGAGTCCGTGTGTCCGCACCGGATGACGAACGGAAACCCGGGACGGTTAAGGGTGGGTCCACGTTCATGTTCTGCATACTAAGGAAAGGTGTGCTCTCCCCGTGAGCATCCTCTTCCTCCTCCTCTTCCTCCTCCTCCTCTGACTGGCTGAAGCTCTGTGAGCTGTAGTCCCGTAGGCCCGTTGAACGCTGGGAGATGTGTCCGTTGAGGCGGTTGCGTCGCGGGCGGCGCCGGCTCCGGATGGGTTCCCGTGATGACGCGTACTCCTGCGTGGTCTCATAGGCTTCGTCATCAGGAAGACGGTAGGGGCTGGACGGTAGACTCCCTGTGCTCTCCGTCAGGTAGGGTCGCCGTGGACGCCGGGGCTGCCTGTATAAACTTCCATCCTAAAGCATAACAGAGTGGAAATTTTGATAGAACTTGTACACTGCGTATGATAAATATGCATGTTGATCAGACACATTGGGTAACATGTGACTTCATGAAGCTGAACATGGGCTGTGTAGTTTTTGAGTTGTTCCCATGTACACCATCCTGCTGTTGCAAATACTCAGTGGAGCACCAAATTAGTATTAATCCCCAGATGAAAATAGTCCCCAACAAGGGCACTATTTACTAAGTAAAGTAATGTAAAGAAACATTAACTAAAAACTTCAGTGGCCAGCTGTTTTGGGAAAATATCTAGTCTTTTTTTTTTTTTTTAATGAAAATATATATTTGTGATTCACTTTTAAAGATTTACACCTTCAGCAGATATAAATGGCCTTGGGGCTGAGGACCACAGAGAAGGTGGAGGAAGCCAGAACATTGAGACATGAATTGATGCATTGCTGGTCTTTTAATGGGATCTGTTAACAATAAAAAATTGTGGAACATGATGGCGTATTGTCATCATCACTGTGCCACTCCACGCATATTACAGTCATGTATAAGCATCATTCTGCCAGTGAGCCCCATCCATCTATTACTACATATGTATGTACATATGTATATGTATTCGATTTTCCTACATACATCTGGGCATCGTAGCAGCGGCTGGTCGTCATCTCTGTGGTAGGCGGCAGCAGCGGGGGGCAGGGAGAGGGCGTGGCTTGTGTTGGGCGAGGTGATCTGGAAGGTGGGCACCTGGGGTGGCAACAGGGGGTAGTGGAACTCCACAGGAGACAGGCGTGCTGGAGTGGTCAGCGCTGACACATACCTGGACAGAAAAGACAACGGCAGATTATTGCAGATACATGCAAATGTGCTTACATGAGCAAGTCCACCAAAACTAGCACACGTTTGGCCATGATCGTAATTGATGACTATGTCCGGTTAACAAAATACATGAACTAAAAACTGTACTCAAAGCTGTAGGTGGCAACGAGCTGTCAGAAACTCATGAGTTTAGCATTCTGTTGAGTTGTCATTGTTTAACTACAATTTTGTATTTCGTATGTATTTCAATTTGGCACTAAGGTACAATAGTTTGACTGCCAGTGATCTTGCAGTACACATCAGCAGAATCTTCGAAAGGTCATGAAATAATTCAGTGGGGTACAACAGTTTTTGGTTGGGATGCACTACTCTGATACAGTTACACTTTGTGATTTGGACAGATAGCAGTAACTAGTCAGTATGAGCCATTGAGTCCCATCCATCTGTTTACTAAACCACTTGTCCTCTTCAGAGCCAGGGGGCTGGAGCCTACCCAGCCTGTGCTCAGCAAGAGGAGGGGTACACCCCAGACAGGTCACCAGTCAATCACAGGGCTAACACACATAGACAAACAACTACATTCAGACCTGCAGGCAATTTAGTGTTTTCAGTCCAGTCCTGACCTACAAGTCTTTGGACTGTGGGAGGAAACCACACAGAAACACTGCAGCCAGCTGGCTGAGGTTTGCACACATGACCTTTTTGCCATGAAACAACAGTGTTAACTGCTGAGCCACCTCGACACCCACTCAGTCAGTTCCAAGAATATGAAAAACATTACTGAATGTGTGCCATCTCGGTGTATGACTGCTGCACTTCATTGAGTTTAACTTCGTAGTTAATGTACAACTTTGCCACAGCAGCGATCCCAAATTCTCAAACACTGGGTCAACTTCGCACCAAGATGCGTTTTTGCTTATTGTGAAATGCAGATTTTTCATATTACCCTGGTTTTATGTTGTACAGAGAAATCACTCTGGAAATAAAATGGTATAAAATCATTCCTCCTTTTTACCTTGTTCCTTTAGAAGTTATTTAATGTGAAATCAAGAGAATATTCATACCCACTGAAACAAGCCAGTTTATTAGTCAGACGGCATTCTGGGACATATTTTGGAAACCACTAACTGGTAAACAATAAAAACAGAGGAGTCAGGCTTAGTCAAAGTGGGAGCACCAACATTATTTAGAACATTCAAAAAGAAATGAGTCTGCCATGACTGACCTTTGCAGAATAATAACTGACTGGTCTGTTTTGACAAAGAATTTACCAACAATGTTTAAAATACTTCATTTCTTATCGAGAACTCATATAGGTCCCAGGATAGTACTAGTTTAAAAGTCGCATTATGTTATACAGCATCTGGCTGAAGTTGTCCTTGATACGTTGAAACTTTATAACAAATTACTACCACTTGGGGTCGCCAAAGAGTAAAGAGGCTGGTGTGACAAAAATCAAAACAGAGCAAAAGTACTGTAGAGTTATGAATAAAGGCAGAGTTAATTCCCACCAGCCCCAACATCACTACACACACACACACACACACACACACACACGCACGCACGCACACACACACACACACACACACACACACACACACACACACACACACACACATCCACTTGTACTTGTATATTTGTGAGGACCCTCATTGACATTTTGCATTCCCCAGCCCCTAACCGTCACCTAAATCTAACCCTAATCTAACCCTTACAACCAAGGCTTTGGTATGGTCTTTGGCCCTTTGAAGCTGCGAGAACCAGCCAAAATGTCCTATATTTCCAAAAATGTCCTCACTCTAGTTTAAAAACTTCCTCGTTCCTCAATAGGTAGTAAGTACAAAAACACACACATACACAAACTTATGTTCCTACCAGTTCAGGGGACATTACACTGACTTACATTAATTTACTTACTCTAACCCTAACCATAACCACAAGCACTACTTTCCTAACTCTATGACCGCTATGGAAGGTAAGGAAAGTAAATCCCCATAATGTGACAATGGATTTATGTCCTCACATCACGAGTCATACACACACACATTATCAACTTCCCTACCTGTCACTGTGAGGCGAGTCTCTTAGAGAGTCGTAGGAATCCCCGTACTGCATTCCCGGCCCTGAAACATCCGTACAGCCCCAGTGGGCGGCTCTCCTTGCCATGCATGCCGGGCTGCTGCACTTACTGGTTCCCACAGAGCTGGACAGCCCACCTGACTGGCAGTCTGAGTTCATACTTTCTGTTCGCTCCATGCTCCACGTCTGCTCCTCGTGTCTGCAGGTGTGGGTGTTAGCAGAGAGTAAGTTTAAAAGGTTACAACAGCACTTAGGATGCAGGATACAGAGGAAGAAGAAATGCTGGGTAAAGAGACAAAAAGAGGAAAAACTGTTCACAGGCATTGTCTAGAAAAGCACCACTAAGTGATCATTTTGACAAAAAACACTAAATCAAATCACTCACTGTAATGTGGCAGAGATGTTAGTACTGCAAGTGCCACTGACAATCAACAGCCAGCTGTGCAACTCTTCACTATCTGATTGTATACTACCTGTCCAGCATCAATAAAATGGAATTTTATTTTTGGCACAAAAGCATTGAAAAAAAAAAATGGAACCAAGGATATTTCTTTGTTCCCACAGACTTCATTACCAACAGCAATCAGAGATACTTTCTACAAAAGAAACTGCCCCTATGACAACTGTTAGCAATTGAAACTGATCTCATGTGAAGACAAATAACTAAAACTGTTTGCCTATGTATGCATGCCCTTCTGCATGTGTGTCTTAGGCCAACCTGGAAGCATGTGAGGCAGTGGTAGAGTGGTGGGAGCGAGTAGACATTCGGCTGCCTGCATAGTTGCCTGCACCCTCAGCTCCGTGGCTGATCACACACTCTGTCGTTGGGACACTCTTGGAGATGTACTGCAACAGACAGACAGACAGACAGACAGACAGACAGACAGACAGACACACACACACACACACACACACACACACACACACACACACACACACACACACACACACACACACACACACACAAACATATTGTAATACTTTTACTGTGTTTTGATTTTCAAAACAACCAACATACAGTAAATATAGATGCATTAAACATAAATAGAAAGTGATATCTCAGGATGAGATGATTTTGTTGATCACTTCTCTCCCGTTTTGATTGTTGCTATAATGCTGACTCATGCCCATTACATCTCCAAGAGAATCGTAGGTGTTTCTGCCCTCTCTTTAATGTTTGTCAGCTATGTGTCACCATGTTTCCCCACGTTGTCAGTGGATCAGAGTTTTATTTACACAAAGACTCTTTTGGAGGCAAACCTTCTCTGAAGGCTAAAAGAACACTCTTGGTAGAATTCAGTGCAGAAGTTAAGTAAGGTGTATCAGTAACCCCACGTAAGGAGACATAAACCAGGCTCAGTGGGGTTTCCTGTGAAGTCTGTTCGTGTGAAGCTGACATACAGTTCTTGTGTCTTCTTCTTCTTCTTTTTCTGCTGTCCCTGCTTTTGCATTAATGAATATCTGAGAGTATTCTGAACATTTTGACACCCAATTTCCTATTTATAGGGCAGTTTAATATTTAATTAAAACCACTGATACAGTCATGGAAAAAATTATTAGACCACCCTTGTTTTCTTCAATTTCTTGTTCATTTTAATACCTGGTACAACTAAAGGTATATTTGTTTGGACAAATATAATGATAACAACAAAAATAGGATAAAATAGGATAACTCATAAGAGTTCAATAAAAAACCTGATATCTAGCCATTTTCCATGGTATTCTTGATAATAACCAAAATCATTTAAGTTCTTACATCAATAGCTATGGCATTGTACTGCCAAAAACAGTGCTTTTAGGCATTCCATGTTATTTTCTGTCTGTTAATCACATGATACACACAGGAGTTAGTACTTGATTGCATATTGTTTTTGATGACTGCAGCCACGGGTCTTGGCATGCTGTCCACCAGCTTCTGACATTGTTCTGCTGTCACAGCAGCCCATTCCTGTTGCAAAAATTCAAACAAATTTGCTTTGTTTTTGGGCCTGTGGTTCTCCATTTTGAGTTTGATGATGTTCCACAGGTTTTCAATTGGATTTAGATCTGGTGATTGAGCAGGCCAAGGCATGGTTCAAATGTTCTGGTTCTCCATCCAGGCTTTAACTGACCTTGCCATGTGGTAAGGGGCATTGTCTTGTAGGAAAACTCCAGTCATTCGAGGCAGGAAAGAGTCTATCAGCTGATGGAAGAAGACTGTTTTCAAGAGTAGCCCTGTACATGACCTGGTTCATTCGCCCTTCACACAATTGCATTTGCCCTGTTCCACCCATACTGAAACAACCCCTGATCATCACAGATCCACCCCCATGTTTTACTGTAGGGGCAAGACAGTCTGGTTTGTAGGCTTCTCCAGGCTTCCTCCTAACCAGTAAGTTGGCTGGAGTGGGCATCAACTCAAAATTGGATTCATCACTGAAGAGAACCTTAGCACAATCATCAACAGTCCAATCCTTGTGATCCCTAGCAAAGAGTGACTGGGCCTTTCTGTGCCTTTCATTGATGAAGGGCTTCTTCCATGCCCTGTGTGACTTCAGGCCAGCTTCAAGAACTCGGTTTCAAACTGTCCTTGCTGAACAAGTCACATTTCTCGACAGTGCCCACTCATTTTTAAGGTCCCTAGAGGTCTGATGATGATTCCTGACAGGAACGGATGAGTGCACAGTTCTCTCGTGGGGTAGAAGACGTTTCCTGCCTCGACCAGCTAGCAATGTGGTAGTACCATGTTCGGCCTGCTTTTTCTTGGTGTAATGAACGGCTGTCTTGGAGATCTTCAGTTTTTTGGCTACCTGTCTCTCACTCATGCCAATTTCCAGCAGTGCCAAGATGGCTGCCTTTGTATGCAAGAGCTGACAACTTCTGAGTTGTGCTACGGCTTGAATGTAAACAGGAACCCACTCTAGGCCTTTGCATGTGCAGTGCTGCTTATGACATGAAATGGCCTGGGAATACAATTAAGCTTAAGCATGTCAAATAGGACATAAAGTCTTATGGAATCAGCTGCATTTTTTGTCGTGTTCATTGTAATCTTCAGGTAATATACCTTTAGTGGTATCAGGCCTTAAAATGAACAAGAAATTGAAGAAAACAAGGGTGGTCTAATAATTTTTTCCATGACTGTGTATCTGGCTTTATTGCAGCAGAGCCTCATGCACTTTGATAGGAAAGTGAAGTTAACCTGGACATTACAGAATGTGACTTCTATGCGTTCTCATTGGCAGCCAACTGATGTATTGTGTTATTAATATTGTTGGCTTAATGCTTGACTAGTGTCTCTAATAAAAAATATATAAATATAAATATTATAAACCTATCCCTCTTAGCAGAACTTTTCCTCGTTTTGACATTCAATCAAGAACCAGTTAATTTTGTTGCATTTTTTAAAAACTTTTTCACTTTTATATTTATTCCTTCCTCGAGAGCAGCTTGGCCTCTATGAAAATCTGGAGTCTGTCTGGAATGATCAGTTTCTTCTCAGCGTGAAGCACGTGGATGTCAGGAGGTGACTTCCAGTCAGTCAGTTTAATCTGACATGGGGTGTGTGGTTCTACTGCTTGGACTCACGTCAACCATGGGGATCTCCTCAGGACCGGGCCCAGGGTGGTTGGGTCCATTGGCCAGCATGCGGTTGGGTTGCTCTACACACTGATTCTGGTTCTGGTGTAGGTGACTATGCATCTTCTTCCTCTGCTTTCTGGAGGGTTTTTGAAGAAGGGACATTAAGTGATCTGACAAAAGTGCCAAAGACAGTGACTGATATCATTTTGCTACTCACTATAATTGCTCTTTAAAAATCCCTTCTGTCTCTCCTTAGCTTCCATTACTTCTTTTGCTTGCACTTAACTCATCACATGATTGTTTTATGTTCGTGGCAATATTGTCAAAGCACTACAGCACTCTCTCAATTGCACCTTTGAGAGACCTTATGGCCACTTATTGCAATTAAAGCTTGTTCTTTGTTTTATTTGCTGTAAAGTGCTCAGGACTGAAGGTCTAGCAAAATTACAGATTTTGATTAAGCTCTCGTGCTAAAGTATTAGACAGTGAGAAGAATGAACCATTCTCTCGTCCTGCCAGCATGACGAAGAAACCAAGCAAACAAACAAACAATAAACTTTAATTGTTAATTAAATTATTTACTGCGACAGTAGTGGAATGTAACAAAGTACATTTACCAAGTACTGTACTCAAATACATGAAACACTGTTCTTTTAACTCCACTTGATCACTTTAGTTACCAGGAAAAAAAAAACGTGCATGACAATCTTATAAAATACATATTCTGTATGCATACACACCACTCGGTATGGACTGCTATGCAAGGCGAGGGTCAGGTGACCAATAGCCGAACTAGCAACTTATTACAATAATATCTTAATAGACCACACTGGCTGTGGGTTTGACAATGTAGTTTATGAGCTGTTATTCGAATGTTTAAAATGTGAAAACATTTTAGGAATTAAAGACTGAAAATGATGAGTTGTGCCCTGTTGATCATGTTATTTCTCCAGCCAGATATTCAAGCTGCTACATATTAAAGAATCAGAGGGAGAACTCTCAAATGTGGAACTTCAACAAAAAAAATGATGAATGAACTTACAGTATACTGAAGGGATCTTTAATTGTTGTTAATGCGTTGTATGAATATTCATTAAATATATAATGTAATACTTTGCAGAGAGGTCAGCTTGTTACAAATCTTAATTTGGTTGGTTCTCCTTTTTCAAATTTATTACCTTTATTATGTTTGAATCACAATTTGTCAAAACGTAACCGAGGCAACAGGTGGATTAACAAGCTTTTCCCCTGTGATGTACAGTATTCATACTTTTTTTTTCACAGCACAAGTAAACAAACTTGCAAAGCTAACTGGCCTAGTGACACAGTCGGCAGTCTCCATCAGTCGTTTCCTGACTAGTTGAGGCTCCTTGTCATGTTTCAGATGTTTTACTTAGATCCGATTTTGAATGCAGGACTTTTAATTGCAATGTAGTATTTCTGTTGTACTTCAAAAAGGATCTGACCACTTGTTCCTGCACTACTCTACAGCATGAAAAAAAGCAGCTCATTGCTAATTTCTCTTTCAGTGGGTTAATTTGAAAGATTGGAGCCTTTCATAAATGGGGAGTCATTTATCTTTCCTTCAAAGACACATACTTGGTTTTGCAGTAGGCCACCACACAAACGATGCCAACCACCAACAGCGCCACGCAGATGCCTGTGATAGTCAGCACCCGCCTCTGGTAGAGCTCCTCAGCCTCTGTGGACGGAGACACACGCACATACAAACACACACGAGTTCACATGCATGCACACATCCATGCATTGAAGATAATCACAAAACAGACAGGAATATGTACGCGCGCGCGCACACACACACACACACACACACACACACACACACACAGCATGAGCACTACTCAATTGATGACAACTACAGAAACACGTTTCTCACTATTATCTGCTGCCATCCTATTCCCTGCACTGTCTATAAAACAGCTCCTGCTCTATCATGCCACATGGCTTTCAGTTTTAACTGTACTACAGTCACACACTGCTACTACAACACAAGGGTAATTCTATAAGCTCCTAAATATCATGATGGAAAGCAGAGCTGTAAACCTACATCCTGACATAGACTTCCTGCTGTCCTTATACAAGTGTATTTACAATGGCAATGGGGATGTAATGCTACAGATAGTACTGGAGGGGATCTGAATGCATGCCTGCATGGACGAGATCATTAAACTGAAAAAGAAACAAAGCATTTCTTGTTCAAAGTGTTGACACCACAATGGCCCGAGAGGGTAAAGTTTTGGTATCCGCAAAGCTCACCATGAAACTGTCGCATAAGTTAAAGAAAAATGTAAAAAGAATATTTTCTATTTGACTTTGATGTTAATTAGAAAGGAATATATATGCTTTCATGACCCATTTTTAACTTTTTGGGTGTTCCAGCCCTTGAGCAGGTAATGTTTTTGTATGCTACCAAGTTTGACACAGAAGCCTATGTACGTTTTTTAAGTGACCCTGAGGTGGTCATACTGGAGGGGGCCTGACCCTTGTTTGTTTTTTTAACATGTACTGAAAAGCGATCTTTTGCCACTCTGGTTGAAAGCTTCAAGCCTGTTTTAGCACTGGCTGCACTCGGCATCACTGATGGGTGTGGTTGAGTTGAACGTTGTCAGACGTGTTGCACCTGGAACCACACCCAACAGTGATGTCATAAAGTCCTGGAGTGAACTTCTACATCACTGCAGGACGGTGAGAAGTCAAACCAGCAAGATAAGATGAGAAAAACAGGTGCAAACAGTTATCCATATGGTATAAGTCATTTTTCTGATGTTGGTGTGACACTGTCAAACAACTTACCACAATAAATTATGATTCATGATGATGATTGTTTCAGAATTCTGTGTTAATAATTTCTGGGACTGTTTGGCTTCAGACAGCTTACTGTATCACAGTCGCTTACGTTGGGAAACTAATATAAGCTGCCATAAAAGACAAATTATGATTTACTTTTCCTTCTAAAGCTATTGAATTGACCTTTAATTACATAAAGACATAAGCAGTTAATTTTATTTTTTTAATCATCCATTGCACTCATTGCTATTTTCATTCTACGAAACACTTTTTGCCGTGACAGGGTCGAGCTGGCTGCTGCACTTTCATGTCATACAGAGTACTTGCCTTTGAGAACATCTCTAGACAGATTTGGATCACATTTCGCTGCACTACTTTCAACTCATTAAGCTCCAATAGGTTTGTGGTGATGCCGTGTGAATACTACGCCATCTTGGTGTATCTAGGTTAATTCAGACTTCTGGGCCCGCTGTGGTGTAACACTCTGTGTCAGAACGGCAAGCGCAACGACACAATCGCAGAGGGAGCAACAAACTGAACAGAACATGAAGGGGAGAGGGAGGGGATCAAAGGAGAAAAGGCTAAGAGGTGAGAAAGGAGGAGCAGGAGGAAACATACAGACAGAAGGAGGGGAGGGAGGTTGAGAGGGGAGCAGGAGTGTGTCCAGGAGAAAGGCCCTGGGAGAAACTAGACCCATAGAAACCAAAGACTGGCCTGACTTTGTCCCCTTATCAACTAAAACTGGATTATGGAGGACCTTGGATTGTTAGTTACGGCCGAATGAAACTCCCTGAAGACCAGTGATTGTTTTTCAATGTCATAAACCTTCTGTTACACAAACATTCAGTTAGTTTTAGTGTTTGTGAAGCTTCTGAAGCTGTCAGCTTAATGCAGTGACGCTGATAAGCAATCAGTACTGAAGACTGTCTGTCCATGTATCTAGCTGTGGTTCTGCTGGGGGAAAGTTGGTCGAGAATCAGGTAAAATACATCAGAAAGCTGAATTTATTTATAGCATTTCTGAAATCCGATTAAGTCAGGGGCATGTGAATCAAAAACTGTCCCATTTACCTAATTCATCACCTCACCTTTCCCCTTCTCCCCTCCCACAAAAAAAGCTCTAGACACGCCACTTAAGGGGAGGGAAGGGGTTGAGGGAGGGGAGGGGGGGGTTCTAAATAAAGGGCCTCTGTAGGGATTGACAAAGCCTACGAGAGCCTTGGCCCGGCATTGTGTGTGTGTCACAGGGGACTGATACAGAAAGGCAAAGGGAAATGGGAAGGCGAGCTCGCTGGCACAGTGGAGCCAACAGCAATCGTGATTTAGGACAGGCAAGCTCTCGACTTCGACACTGAGTCAATCAAGGGCAGAATAATAAGGACAGACTATGTGGTCAGGCCTTTTGCTCACTTTTGGCAACACTTTGCAAAAATACTCGCAGCTTGCATGTTTTTATTTGACAGGCTGCTGAAGCCAATATGCACGTTGCCAAGGCCCAGAGGACGAGCCAGATACTTGTATTTATCGATGATGTGAGACAGTCTCTGATTTTTGGACAAAGAGGGTAGCTTTTGTTCTGATATGGTATCCAGATAAACACAACTTTGTCTTAGCCCTGTTACATTGTGTTTTAATTCAGCTCTGCACTTTCTTTCATTGATGTATCCCTCTCAGTTAATTTGTCTACTTTTCCAAATTTTATCAGACTATAAGAGGAGTGCATGCAGAGAAGGAAGGTTTCATGTCTTAGAAGCAGGTTAGTGGGCAGGAGAAAAAGAGGGACAGGTTGAGGGAGACCCAGTTGTTGGTTTTAGAAAGAAGATGGCACAATAATGTGTGACTGTGAGAGGATCTTGGCAAACCCTTTAAGCACAGCAAAATGAATAATAATGTTCCATACCCATAAATTCAATTCTGAGAAGCTCTGCCAGCACAGAAAGTTGTCGTGGTAAAAGGAAAGAGACAGATAGGGTCAGGTGTAATGTCCACTTTGGAGCAGATATATTATTGTCATGTCCTGTACGCTGAACCAGGATATAAGTTAATTAGTGCTGTCAACCATAGTGACTGACATGTGTACCGTCCAGTAACAGACAGACAACTCAGACAGCCTCAGCTCTGTGACCCCCAGAAATGAGAGGAAAAAAAAAAAACGGAACCAATCCAAATCAAAAGCAAAGGGAGAAAATGAAGCAAAGGCAGAAGGAAATAGAAGCCAACAGGCAGGAAAAGGCATGCAGAGACAGACGGACAAAGACAGCAAGACAAGAAGCCACATCACTTACTGCTATATTTACTAGACCTCATTTCTGGAGTAAACAACATTGGATAGAAATACAAAACAAAATAATAATAGGAAAAAAAACAAGAAAACAAAAGATAAAAAGCAGTGAGTTACTCTCCAACATAAAAACACAGTACAGTCGATGAGGCTGGCACAGCAAATGGGGGTGGGTGCTGTAACTCATTTGACTAATGGCAATTGTGTGCCTTTGTATTGATTACAGCATACCTCTTGTATAGCACTTTGTCCCACTACTGCTGCGCACAGCTATTATAACCTTTCACATGATTTACAAAGAAATCATCTCAGCATTCCCAATTTCCATGGAATTGCATGCATTACCGGCCATAAAGAGAGATGCTCATACGAAGAGTCAGCCAATCTTCTGTTGACCCTAACCTGAACTACTCTACATTTTGACAGTGATAATCGTTTGTCGCGCTAGAAAAGCAGGCAGTAAGAAATCAACATGGATTTAAAACAGCCGAAAGTGTTCCTTCAACTGATTGAAAGAGCATCACAATGCAAAATAAAAGCACAGCGTCACACAGACAGATTTCAGCATGTAGACAAAGGCTTGATGGTGGGGTCAAAATAAGCAGACATTACACATAATGTGAAATCTTATGATGTCAAAACTGTTCTTGGTTTAAATTTGACGTTATTCAGTGTGGACACGTCCACAACAGACAAACAGCAAAGCAAGACGACGAGACGTGGAGCAACAGTGTCTAACCCCTGGAAACAAGAGGAAGAGGGTCATTTTTATCCCTCTGTTTTATCTCCGTGTGATTGCAGGGCCTGTAACAGGAGCATGACACAGACAGCAGAGGAAGGAACAGTTTTTCTTTTGTCTAAACGTCACAAGGCCAAACCTCCAGCAATCAGTGAACCTTCTGTGCAGTGCCAAATTTTTATGCACATGTCCTGGGAACTCTGGTTATCATCTGATTGTACCATACTGATTATATGTGTTTCAGTGTCACTGCCTTGCAATCACAGGAGAGGGACAAGACATGCCCCATTAGCATCCCTATGGTTTATAGGAATAGTTTGACATTTTGGGAAAACTGCCTATTTGCTTTTTTGCAGAGTTTTGAGTGAAGATCAATACCACTCTCATGCTTGTACAGTAAATATCAAGCTAGAGCCAGGAGACTGTTAGCTTAGCTTAGCATAAAGGCTGGGTGCAGAAACTAGCCATGGTAAAATGAAACATCCACCTACCATCACCACTGGTTTCCAAATAACCTGAGGCTAACAACAAGGTAGGAAGTCACTGCTTTTAGCCAAGAAATACTTTTTCACCTAACCATCTCTAACATTTTTATACATTCATATATAATTTAGTCGCAATGCATCAAACTAACATGTTAATTAATGATCTTCAGGTGTGCTGGTAGGTGGATTTAGTTACTGTTGGACACAGCCGTTTCCCCCTGTTTCCAGTCTTTGTGCTAAGCTAGGCTAACCGTCAACATGCTAATGTAAGTGCATTTCACAGAAAAAGTCAAACTATTCCTTTACTTCAATTACACTGTGATGAGAAGCAAAACATGTGACACCATTTCGAACATATAAAAAGTCAACCCTAGAACATTTCAAGCAGCATTTAGCCATGTGCCATAATGGGAGATTTTCTCAGATGATCCATGGATGCTCAGAGCGAAAACAACAGATTATCACATTCACCCCTGTATGTTCAACCCTAATCTCTTAGCTCAGGGCAGACTCCACTGACATGACATCAAGAAACTCCACTAATATTAAAATCAATCTCACAAAGAGATCCTTAGCCCCCCAATTCCATTAAAACTTTAAATGTGAACATGTTCTAGCTCTAAATCTCATTCACTTGTCCAGTTATTTGCTTTTTTTACACACTGTAGCTTCTAGCAGTGACTGGCAGCTGTCCAAAACAATGTCAGAAAGACTTTTATTGTTGTCCATTCTAAAGCCTTCAATTGCCAGTTGTACTCTACTCTAAAAAGTAATGGGGATGAAAGATTTTTCTCTTTGTTTACAATAGTTTAGCCTGTTTACATATTTTAGCCTGATCCTTTTTTTTCTTTACTGTTAGAAATCTCAGCAGCACCAATGGACCATCCAAAAGCCTTCCAATAAAATCAAATAACTTCAACTTCCTGTATTGCTTAATTGTGTTAATCCTCTGTCTCCTCTGTTTCTTTGTTTGTGCATTTCACTGGATCAAACTGCAAAAAAAGTATTTGCGTACAGCTTCAAAGTATTGCGCTTTAATCTGTGAAAGTACACATACCATAAAAATGTCCTTATTGTTGAGTTGCCAATTCTAGGGCTGTTTTTGTTTTCAGCTGCTCTCTTGGTCAAGTATCCAGTATGTCATGTGCACTAAATAGGATTCCAAGCAGATGAACTAGTGTGAAAAATAGCTCGTGTGTGAATGATAAAATATCTTGATTGTTTGTTTCTGGTGACCAGAGGAGCACCACAGAGGAAACAGGGGAGACAGGGAGAGGAAGGGGTGGACACAGAGGCATGCGAACTCACATCCTCTCTCTCTCTCTCTCTCTCTCTCTCTCTCTCACTCTCTCTCTCTCTCTCTCTCACTCTCTCTCACACACACACACACACACACACACACACACACACACACACAGACATACTCTCCTCGTTAACTTACATGAAACAGGTTTGCAAACACACACACACACACACACACACACACACACACACACACACACACCCAACCCCTCCAATGTAGCATGCATCATCTCAGTGAGAAGGAGACAGACAAGAGCAAATGGACATACTGTAGAAACCGGCCATGACGGAGTTTTGACAGCGGTCCCCCGTATAGTCATTGGGACACCTGATGGAGGGAAAACGAGACACAGAGGGGCAGGGGAGGGAGGTGGGGGGGTTAAAGTTACAAAGGGAAGAGAGGGGATAAAACAGAAGGCAAGAGAGGAGGAGAAGAACATAAAGACAGAGAGAAAAGAGGGGAAAAGACAGAGGAGGGGAAGGAGGGAGACATAAGAGAGCAGAGAGATGAGGGATTAGAAACAGCACAATCCACCAACTACAGAGAGAGAGAGCGAGAGAGAGAGAGAGAGAGAGAGAGAGAGAGAGAGAGAGAGAGAGAGAGAGAGAGAGAGAGAGAGAGAGATGACCTGCATACCGTGACATCACCGCCATCAATATGACATCACTGCTACAGTTAAGACATCATCACAGTCATGAGGGTCATGTGATGGTGGTGCAGGAGGTAGGAGGGGTCAAACGTACAGCTGTTAACCTCCAACCCCTCTCACATATAAACACAGATGCACGCACAAGTACTCACACACATACACACACACACACACACACACACACACACACACACACACACACACACACACACACACACATGCAATTGCCTTGTAGAAGATTATGGACTCTCATTGATTGCATAATAGACATCCATTATTTTGAGCTCCATTATAAAATATGTCTGTAAAAACTGTAAAGACTGTAAAACAGCAGACAAGGTCAGTTTATACTGATCTTACCTGCTATTTAATATTTGGGAAACTTTCTCAGACCCATGAAAGTGTTTTCTCCATGATGTCATCTCAGTGTAAAGTCTATGATTGCACACCAGGGACAGGGAGAGAGATACAATGAATGTGTTGTAATAGCAGAAAACGGAAGCAAAGTAAGAGTGGAAAAAAATTCTCGGGCAAGTATGCTTGGCGAGTAAATTATATTCAAACGAATGTTTTCCAGAGTCTGACATTCATCCAAGATTAAGAAATCAATCTGAGTAGAGTGGATGACCATTACAGCAATAACATCATTTTCACTGACTGTTATGTTAGCTAGGATATGTTCATCACATGTCAACAACAAGGTCCAGGTTTGAAGTAGAGTTTCTCTGTCCCCTTTAGATTCAAAAATGTATAAACCTGCAATAATAGTTTTTGTTTGGCCAAGTGGAATAAAAAAAAGTGTTAAACACAACACTGACATATTATAACCTTAAGGCTAATAAGGCAAACTCGTTAGCAACTAGTCGCAAATGTACAGTACTGTGTCTGGGATCTCACTGATTGAAAATCAAATTTAAATATGATAATATTGGTTCTTCTGTTAGCTCTGTTTTTGTCTCCACCAACTCCATCTAGTCTCTGTGTCTGTCTGCTGTTCAGTGCTGAGCAGGTAGCGTACAGTGAATTTTTTTGCTGAAAACAGGTGACTACCTTTGTTGGAAATAAGGCTGATGAAGAACTATGAGAGTGAAACCAACTTTAAGCTCAAACACTGAGCTTAAAGTTTCCATCAAATCAAAACTGATGTTTAAGTGTTTATCACGTATGTTCTTGTGCTGTACATTACGCATACAGCTGTATTTTGCACAAATGGCAAAAAAGTCCTTTTACAGGTATTCTTAATGGTATTTTAGAGTTTGTCATTAACTGGAAAATTATTAAAAAATGTTGATGACTCATCCAGCACTTGGAGGCATATGCTAATTTTGCATCCAATGAAACATTTTCTTGATTTTTAATATTGCTGCCATGGATGTGGAAAGCAAGTATTTCTGGGTGCTGGACCTCTTTATAATGTTGTTAACTGACATGGGTGAAACTATACCATATTTATGGAGAAAATATTTTCTAGTTTTCCCTCTGATGTCCTCTGGCTGCTCTGCCTCAACTACAGCGTTTCTTGATGGACTTGTTACTGCTAACTGCTGCTCACTGTACCAGGCTCAGCAGCCTCCAGACCAGGATCAAACACAGCCTCTGAGACCAGTGGAGGTCAGTTTGATGACAGAGAATTCAGTAATGTTACCTGTGTGGTTTGCAAAGTTTCCAGTTGGACAGATAGCATACATGTTGTAGCTGCCGTTAGCTAGTTAGCTTGGTTAGCCATGCAGCTAACATCAGTGTCAATATTAGCTGACTCAGCCACAGGTGCCAGAAGCTATTTGATCCGTTCAATACAAAATATTGATTGGAACAGCTTTAATGCAGCGTTAAAATACTTGACATGTTTAATGTGCTAAATTAATTATCTTAACATAAAAAACGTGGATGGGATATGGAAGGTGTAAACAAACATCCAGTATCACTGGCTTTGCACTCGGGGTGCAAAAACCCTGCAGAAAATGAAAGTGATGTATCCTCTTTAGTCATGCATATGCAGTGTCTTAGGAGTGTGTAATGGCATAGTCCACTGAAAACAGCATCCTTGCTCAGTATAATGGTGTGTTTGTGTGTTTTATGTGAAAACCTGGTAACCCATCTCAAATGTTGAATGATAAAAAAGCCCTAAATGAAGCCTGTAAACTTAGCCTTAAAGAATGAGGACTGGTCAAAGTGACCTTCCAACAGATGCAAATGAATGAGTGGAATGAGTAAAAGAATAGAAATATAAGAGCCACACACACACACACAGAGATACATAGAGAGTGGAACAGCAGTACCGAGATACATTTATATAGAACTAATTTGAAGCAAGCACGTTTTGAAGGAACCGTAATGCTGACCGAATTATGTTTTGTATTAACATAATGAGGAAATGTTGTTAACGTATTTCATCTGTTTTCCTCCAAAATATGCAATCTTGCAATATCCATACTGACTTAAGCATTGTTCAACTGTTTAATGTTTATGTTTAGGCACTGACAGCACTTGGTCAATTTTAAGGAAAGAATATTGTCTGTTTTAATACAGAAAAGGTCGGTAGTTACTTGAGACACAAGGTTTTTTATTGACATTTAACCAAAATCCCGATCTTTCTCCAAGTTTAACTGAAGTGCTTCTGTTGCCTGACCACAGTCTGGACACGAATCCTGGATTCTGGTGTCAGTCATGCACAGTACATACAATGTACTGTTTCATTCACTCAAACAAATGTTGACTCTGAACAAAATGCAGGCAGTGATTACGTTTTGTCAGCACAACGTAAGTATGAATGCAAATTAGCTGTATATAAAACGTAATTTCTAAGAGACAGGGCTGGAGAGAGGGAGAGCCCTCCACAGTGTGCGAGCATGAAAATGGTTGGAATAGGTTTTGGTATTTCTCAGGCATAAATAACAGCCACAGTTTCCATGCAGCTGCAGAATGTGGTGTTTTGTTTCTGGATGGGTGGTGAGCTGTCAGCGATACCACGGGCTGAATATGATTCATATTCTGGCATCAGCCATCACACTCACAACACTGAAACTAACAAGTAGGCTCCTCACTGCATCACAGTAACTAGAAAATTGACACAGACACACACATAGTCCAAAATATTTGATGTATTGTATTGATACTGCCGTCCTTCAGAAAATTTAAACAAATATTTTCGAGAAAAATGCTATAAATTCTAAAATGTCTTGAATTTTGTGTTATAATGGCAGCTTTCACCCAGCAAGGCAAACAGATTTGATCTTTTTATTCTCCTGACTGATAGCAGATCAGCTTTTACTGCAGTCAAATGAAAAATAGGCATGTTATAGAAAATCTGATCCAACAGCAGTACACATTATACTGTGTAAGATGAATCACAACAATTGATGAACTACACTGTTTTATTATGGGTGTGGCCCCATTACAGTCATGATAGGATAGCAGAGGCTCTCTGGCTCTAATAACCACACTGTCTTTATTACAGTGATTTAGTATCTGGTCAACAAATTTATCCAGTTTAAAATGCAAGGAACTTTGTCTAACCCTCACACATATACTGTCCATATAACTGACTGGGTATCCTTTTCTCCCCTTTCTCACCACTAAAGAGACAACTTGCATTTTGAATCAATTACAGCAAAAACCCTCAGAAGAGCCCACTCAGCAATTTCCCATAGAGTTATAAATAGAGCAGAGAGAGAGAGAGAGGTGGGAGACACTCCGAGCAGAAGCAGCCCAGTGCCGACAGAGCTTTTACTGTATATCATTTCTTTTCTCTTTCCCCTCTTCTCTCTCTCTGCTTCTCCTTCCCCCTCTTCTCTCAATCTTTTCCTTATTCACCCCTGCTCGCTTTCCCTTTTTTCCCCAACTGTACTGTTTTTTCAGCCTTGAGATGAGCACGAGCCAGCACACCTTTTGTTATATCTATCTATTTTGTTGGATGCATTTGATAAAGACTCCTCAAATTTAAGAGAAACAAAAGACACACAGCCAAGGAAATTATGTTCAGGCATCAATATTACTCTGATCTCGTGGCATTTGTAGAATATTTTAGATTAAATTAACCTTATTGATTCTAATGGGAAATATGGCATTTTTAGCCTATAGCTCGGAATACATGAGGTAATGTTTTCTGCTGCCGGCCAGACTAGAGTTAAGCAACAAAGTTCAGATTAATCAGAATCAGATGTGCAACTTTAAACAGACAACCATAGCACAGGTTCAAAGGAACACTGAGTAAGCAAGACGCATCAAGCTTTAACTGCCAACAGCTAGCCAGGGGGCATGTGTCTATGTGCTGATCTCCACTTTAACCTCCACACTCTGATTTAGCCAGGGTGCCTTTCTGTATGTGCTGTCCTCCACTTTAACCTACAGACTCCATTTTGCAGTACAGCATTACTTTCCCCTTCAGGGAAGAGGAGATTATGCGTTTCCATGGTCGGCACAAAAGAGCTTGCAAATACCACCTTGAATTTCAGGGATATTAAATTTTTTTTTTTTTTTTTTGCTGCCTGCCAGTGCCACGCAGTGCACTGATTTGCAGCTCTTGTGCAGAGTCGTGAGTGGCATCGTGTGTGAGCGTGAGTGAGAGGTCTACATATCTCTGAAGTGAACAAGCCAAGCAGACAGTCTACAGACAGTGGTGTTATTTACATCCTGTTATCCACTGGCCCAAACAGACAGACCAACAAATGATGACAGAGCTGAGAAGCCACAGTAACTCTCTGGAAACTGCTGGCTAGTCTATTGCTACCTTGCTAGGCTGCTGTGCCCTCTTGAAATATGCAGTTTGTTCATATGTAGCATAATCATGCACAGAAGGTTGTACAATCCTGCATCCTGCATTTTGTACCCCCAAATTGCTATATACACAACTCGTGATGTCTATATGCACCCTCTTGAACAAAGTTTTCTGCTTGTCAGCACCATGAAAAAAATCCTGATTTATCCTTCAGCAGTGACCGGAAGGTATTTCAGATGAGAGATAGAGAGAAAGGCAGGAAGAGAGAGAGAGAGGGAAAGAGAGAGAGAGTGAAGAGGGGAAGCAAGGGATAGAGAAATATAGAGAGATGAAAATGAAGAAACAAAGAGGGTAGATCTGGAACACACACCAAAGGATCTAAGGATGCATTTCTAGCTGATACATCCAGTCGTACAGGAACAACAAAGCTCTTGATCACGCACCACTATACACGCCATCTGTTATCCGCACCGTCAGGGGAAGTGTCTGTTACACATCACTAAAATGACCCAGTATGCATGGCAAGTTGGTACTGAAGGATTACAACCTCCACTTCAGAAAATATTCATTTCACAAAGTGGAGAACAAGGTTTTTGTCATAGATCAGGTTGACACAGAGCTTTGATTGCCACTGGCAAACTGTACCGTTTAATGTGTATCAAAGGATGGTAATGTTACCAGATACTTGCTAATATAATGCCATTTCCCTCCTTTACTGCATAAATGTAGGATGTTACAAACTACAAGTTGCCTCTGTTTTGTAGCCAGGGTTGTGCTGTTAGACTGCTTTGCCAACAATTAAGGAAAACTTTTTGGGTTTTTTAGCTAAACCGATAGGCTAATTATGCTGTAATGATGCATATGATCCTTATTTCATTGTATTTTTTAGAACTATAATTTGTAACATGTTCATATAAATAAATGCCTGTTTGTCTCTGTAAAAAAAAAAAAAGTTGATGTAACACAGCAGTGATTCATCTAATATCCAGTTCATGAAATTTTTTTGCACTTGCTGTTCTAAACACCTACCAGTCTGGTAGCTCTTTCCTGGGAAAAATCCTCCCACTCACAGGAAGCGATGCATTTTATGTAAACAGTTTATTTCAAATAAACAGCAGAAGAAGAATTAGATATTTTAGCATGCTGTGAACCCTGTCAACCACTCCTGGTCTGCCGCGTCGGTGCAGAAAAAGTTATGGCATCACTACTACTATATTTCAGATCCAGCTTGCCATGAATGTGACCATTAATTTGCAAAGCAGTTCGTCCTTTCTCCTCTCTAGCGGTACAACACAAAACATGGTGACACAAACAGTCACGGAGAAAAGGAGAAAAAGAGGAAGAAAGGGAAAGAGATGCTTGGAAGGCCAATGTTTGTCATGCCTGAGCCGTGTACATCTTACTCATGTCATCCCTATACAGAAGTCAAGCACCTGCTAAATGTTTTCAGAGTGAACAGCAGGCTGCTCTGAGTCTGTGGGATGTTCATGTGTGTGTGTGAGCTCCTGACATCCAAAACTTGAGTGTCAGCTGCAAAACAACATGGCAGCTACAGGGATTCTTGTGACAACATAAAAGCTGAAAAACAAACAATGAAAAAATGGGCATTGTTGGCATGATGTGGGTTTGGTAGCTTCTTCCATTAAAATGTGCATCAAACGACTCTCAAGTCCTGGAAGTGTGAGGCTGACACAGCATGTAAGCACAACACAGCATAAAATCAAGTGTCAGAGAAACCTGCAGCAGACAGTTTTATACTAAAGGAAGAGGGCAGGACAAGAATGATGCTTTGACATCAATAATTGCAGTAACTGCAAGAATGTTTGACAAAGAGGGAACTACAAAACGACAGCACTGTTGTCATCTGTTTAGCAGCACCAGAGGGAGACAACTTCAAAACAGATGGACATGCATTAAATATGCAAGTATCATATTTATTTCTGATCATGCCTTAGTAAAGAAAAATGCTGTGTGACTTGTCCTGTTGCAGTCATTTTCAGTAAACACTGTGAGATGGTTTGAAACTTCAGCTTCATGCAGCCTCACCTTTGACAAACAGTTTTGCTTTTTAGCTGGCTTTCCCACAATCACCTGAATATTGTCAACTTCACAAATGTGAGCGAACTACAGATAAATCGCTGGCCAACTATCCAGTAGTAAATTGGTTACATCATACTCGGACTTTTCACTGTTAAAAATTAAATCATCAGTATCAACAAACTATCAGATTTAGTTTAATTGATGCTAATACTTCACTAGGGACCAATTTCATTAATGGCTACTGATCAACTAATGGTTGATACTGTCAGAGTGTATCTGAATGTACAGTTAAAGTAGATTAAATAGCCTACTTGCAGCTAGCTATAGAGATTAGCAATACCGTGATTATGGTTGCTAAGTAACTGGCATGGCTGCTAACAGTGGCTAATGATAGATGGGGAGACAGTGAATATGTCCATAAAATGTAGGCTAACACTGACTTAACTGTGCAGCCTCAATGAGAGCTGAATAAGTGGAATAATTAAACTTAAGTTCAGTTCAAATGATTGTACATTTTGACATATTTAAACCAGTCTTGTGCCCTCTGTCCTCTTTGCTTCACTAATTCCCCCCTGCATGCAAAGTGTTTCATGGTTACATGCCAAGAGGGTGACCGACAACAGAGACAGCAGCGAGTACACTACGTCAGCGGAACGTCCTCTTTAACTTTTCATGCCTGTGAGGTTCTCCTCAGCAATACTGTGCTCTGCATTGTAAGCAAATGTAGAATCACCAGCCATGTTACACAAGTTAGCTGCTTGCTATACTAGCATAGACTTCTACTGTCTGATGGAACATAAAAACTGTTAAAAACTGGCTTTTTAATTGCTGAGAACTATATACCATGTATTATTGTGTATAAGATCAATAAACCCATCCCCACCCTGCATACTGACTGAAAAAAACAAACAAAACAAAACTGCAATCATTCCTGGTGACGAGAATGCTAATGCTAATAGTTACCTTTGGGTTCCACTAGCACATTGCTAACAGGTTGAACTCATCTAAAATAGTTTGTGCTCATTACTTTCATTGTTAATAACATGAATTAAAATGGTAAAGAAATTCACTGGTGTTCATTTTGAACATTAAAAAAATGGTAAAAACTGGATTTTAGAAATTCATAATGCAAACACACCATAGTTTATCTGTTCATTCTTTTTTTTCATGACTTTCTAAAGCCTTTTCTGAGGTGTTACAAGCAAAACTCATTAATTGTAAACTGAAGATACAACAAATTTTTAGTGCATGTGGATATTAGAAATCACGCAGTTAGCGACTAGGTGGGCTGCAGGTGCATGTATGTGGGGAGCATACAACTAGGGAAGAGAGCACAAGGTAGTGCAGTGACCAGCGACACAGTGTCTGAGACCAGAGAGACAGCGTGGCAGACAGAAAGAGAGAGGGAGGGAGGAGAGACAGGGGGAAGCGACCACACACTGATGACTGAGGGGATGGGGGCTGACAGAGCAACTAACTTACTTGCAGGACAGCTGATTAAAACCATGTATGAAGTAACAGTCTCCTCCATTGACGCAGTAGGCCTTCTCCGAGTCATTGCAGCGCCTCGCATGACTCACACCTGGAGACGGGGTGGTGGTGGTCACTACAAGAAGGACAGTCAGACAGGGAACACATGCAAAAAAATCTCAATGTCACCTCTTTGTTAAAATAACAAGGTGTTCAAATTTTCTGGCAGCCACTACAATACTACATATCATACCACACTATGCCACATACATTTCAGAGCTCCTAAGTGAATTTCAAAGAGCTTAGTGTGACAAATCTATTTACTTTTTGGGCAGACATCAGTCACTTTCCTGTGCTCGCTGCAGCTCTCCAGCTCAAAGCTGCTGGTTTTGTGAGTGGAAAGAGTCAGGTTCAGACGGATACACCTGCTCCCCAAACCCCAACGCACGTCTGTCTTCTTCCTTTCAAACTTGAAACTTGAAACTTTTGGGTATATTCACGAGTAATATAATCCATTATTCTGTTTTCCCTGTTCTGTAACTGCTGGGTTCTCCCTAGACCAATTTCAACAGTCTGTAAAATAGTCTGATACAAGAGCTGGAGAATAATAACATACACGAAAACCACACTCACTGATCTTGACAGATATACGGTATAGTGACATGTGTAACACCACAGTTTGACCACAGTCAACAAATTAAGTTTGTGATTTCCTAAGACTCCTGCATCTTTGAAATCAAAAAGCATTTTATAATAAACAAATAAGATTCTATTATATTCTATTTTGTTCAGAAAAGCTCCATAGATGTGCGGTCAGATCTTTGTGGGAAGGTGACAGAATAATAGCACCCATATTTTTGTTAAAATACAGAGTGATCAAATTTTAGCCAGCCAGTACAGCAGTAGATACCTATTGATCTGAGGAAGTGGAATGAAAACCCCAGTGCCATGTCTTAGGTTTTTACAGAGAGAGAAATTAAAGAAACTCTCTATGAAAAAAAGAAAAGCAGAGCATATAAGGGGCATTTGTACAAAATATGTGTGCTGTAATAGTTCAGAGTTATCTTCATGACTATTATTTTATTTTGTTTCGTAGATAGATAGATAGATAGATAGATAGATAGATAGATAGATAGATAGATAGATAGATAGATAGATAGATAGATAGATAGATAGATAGATAGATAGATAGATAGACAGACACTGATGTGTCGTTGCTCACAGATCTGCACGCTGATTATACTCGTAACATTTTCTTGTCCTAGTGAGTTTTCTGCCACACAGGTGTAGTTGCCAGAGTCTTCCACACGGACACGACTGATCTGTACCTTTGAGTTTTTTCTTCAGTGAAGGAGAAAGAGAGAGAGTGATACAGAGCAGATGAAAAAACATAATCAGTTACTGTTATTTCAAATAAAGGCAGCAGACATCTGTCTGGATGAGAAATTTAATTCTTGTTTCCAGGCCAGACGAGCAATAAACCACATGTTCATTGTGATTGGCCAACAAAGCTAATGGATGAGTATTAAGTCAAACCAGAAACAGGCTAAACCTAATCTTTTAGAATACAGGAAGTGATTCCAAGAAATGGGACTACACTTGACTGTAACTTAACTGAAAACACAGACCACAGGACAGATACTTAAAACTAGGTGACAACTCAAACATCTGTATAATGACGTTACATTACATTGAATCAGAGCATAAAGTGAAACACAAACTTCAGTGCTATACATCAGTGAATAAGATGATCATTTCAGCCACTGAAAGCACTGACCGGACAGAGTGATCTGAAATTAAACCAGGTACGCAATTAACATATGTGTGATGTAACCAATGCAAAAATAAGACAAAGACTTCTGAAATCAGAGCTTTGAACATATGTTGATATGGTGGGAACAGTGTGTCAGAGGTACAAAATGAAAGCCGGCTAAATTTCACTGTACACATACAAATTTGGATTTTTGTCTGCAAGAAATGAGGAACAAAATACTGTACAGAAATGCACTGTGAAGTTCAGTTTTAAGTCTATTTTAATACAATGCCCACATGCCCATATGCACGTGGAGGAAGTCATTGGTCTGTAATCACTCCTCTCTCCATACTGATCCTGAAGTGATACCTTCCTGTAAGAGCCAAAATCCACAGTCCTTGTTCTGTGTAAAAACGCATTTTAAAGTTCAGTCAAAGCCCTTCTCAGGCTTCAGAAGTCTCAGTTAGCCCAATAAAGTGGGTGTCTTACAAAGTTTCAATCTTTTTGGTAAAAACTGCCTGCTTGTTTCACACTGTTCCCTTGGTGAGCCATGGTGGAGGGGTATGTCCTGAAAGTCACATGTAAGTCTGCTGTCAGGACAAACAATAGCTACACTCGACTGCCAAGACAAAGGTATTTACTCAGTTCAACTTCTGAAGCCTGAGAGGCTCTGACTGAACTTTCTTGATGTGCATGTGGGCATTGTATTAAAATAAATCTGTACTTAAACTTTCGTGTTGAGTCATGAAGTTGCCCAGTGTCACCAAAACAGAGCTACGGATCAGAAGCCCTTGTAGTACGTACAGCATGTTTGAGGAGGCAGTCATCTGTCTGGATTTTGGGAATTTTCAAACCTCTTGGTGCACACAAGTGAGAATGTTAAGACAAATATGCAGTCTGACAGACTCACTTGTTGGTCTTTATTTTGAGGTCTCTGCCTTTCTGAAGCTCGTGTCCATCTTTGTACCAGCGGAAGGAAGGGCTGGGATTCCCTGATGCCTCGCACTTCAAGTACAGCTTGTCCCCTTCCATCAGAGACTGGCCTCGCATCAGTCGAAGCTTAGGAGCAGAAGCTGGACAGAGAGAGAAAGAGAGGGAGAGAGAGGCAGGAAAGACGAGACGAAGGGAGTGGAGAAAGAAAATCAAAGCTTGCATTACTGAAATTAACTACAGACATTCAATTAATCTATCCATTTAATTGTGTGAGCCTGTGCGTCTTTGTGTATGTGTCTGTGACTGTGTGTGTGTGTGTGTGTGTGTGTGTGTGTGTTAATGTGGGCGGCTGATGAGAATCTGTTAGTGATGGTTCAGTTGGGGTCAAAACCTGAGGCGAGAGGTCAGAGTTCACATGAGAGATGGCTAAAGAATGGAGGAAAATCAATGATACAACACACACATAAGCGCGCGCACACACACACACACATACACAATCACACACATACACACACACACACACATACACACACACACACACACACACACACACACACACACACACACACACACACACACACAGTGGAAAAGGTGCGGTCTGAATCCTGAAAAACAAAGACAAACTGAAAGCATAAAGAAAAAAAATGTTCCTCAGAAACTCTCTGCAGTAGATTTTCACTATGGAGCAATTTGTGTGTGTGTGTGTGTGTGTGTGTGTGTGTGTGTGTGTGTGTGTGTGTGTGTGTGTGTGTGTGTGTGTGTGTGTGTGTGTGTGTGTCATCAGTCTCAGGAGAGTTTCGTTCTTTCCCTCTTCTCCTTAAAAACTACAACAGACTGCATCACTGACATCAGCACAGGCAACACACGCACACAGAAGGTAAAGCAAAGAGACAACTCAGCACCATCTTGTACCATTTACATACACACACACACACACACACACACACACACACACCAATGAAGCAACTAGCATACAAACATGGGCCTAACACACATGCGTGGGCCTGCATACACACACACAGTTGAGGAGATGGGACACGCTTGATCAGCTGTGAGGCAACTGTTGGACAGGCCCACAGCTCCTCACAGCACTGCTGCATCCTTGCATTTACTCCTCATATACGCACAGTTGATCCTGAAGATGTGTGAGCTTCAACCAGACACCGTGGGTCTATAAATCAACAGGCTGAATATCGTGTCACTCTCCACATAAACCACTGATGGTGGTTTTCCTGTTTTCTTTACGGTGAACAAATCAGATGAAAAGACCAAAACCAGCTATTAATGTATCTTGCTAACAAGTATTGTAGCCAAAGTCTGAAATTTCTTATTCCTCTGTGCCACAGAGCTGCATTTTATAAATAAAGTGATCAAGCAATGAGACACTGTCGTGCATGTTGACATGTTCCTTTATTATCATGAACGCACACACACTGTAGTTTACTTTGACTCAGTCCCACAGACACTGTCCTGCAGCTCATAAATGCTCCCTAGAACACTAAATGTGCATTAATCCACTACCAAAAATAGTTTTTTTTACTCCTGTTTGTGTAACATTTGCTAAAAACTAGAGTGCCCAGCTATTTCAGGGCATCGCTTAATCCTTACAAAAAATAAAGCTAGATATTTGTGACCTGTTTTACATCTTCAGTAGTAAAAAAAAGTGCTTCTGACAGAGCAGCAGACACAAAAGTCAGAAGGTGGTGAGAGATGAGCAAGCATTGCTGGGATTTATTCAGAGAGGCAACATTAATAGTAACCTTCTCCTTAAATCACATGAGTTGGGGGGGGGGGGGACAAAGTCAGGATGGAGGTAAAAAAGGAGAACCTCTATGAAGTACCATCCAAGCAGCTTGCAGTTATGTAAGTAGGATTTAAGTAGGATTTTTAGACTCACAACAGAACAAGCAGCACATCTTTAAATCCAGTTCTCACATTTTGTGAGATTTAGTCTTGTCACAGACACGACATGCTGTTGATGTATAATTCCACGTCACACCAAAGTAAATCATCTCAACATCACCAGATGCTCTCTCTCTCTCTCTCTCTCTCTCTCTCTCTCTCCATGACTCCTGACTTCTTATGAGTTATGCTGAAGAATAGCACTGAGTGTCACTGTCATAGATTTTTTTGGAATAATTTGCCTGCTATTTCTGTAATTTCTTGAAACTACCAAAATAGCTGACAATGACACTTTCTTTTCTGAGGGTCCAGATGCCACACCATCAGTTAGGACTACATCCACGGTTGAATCTTGACTCAACTCAACTAAACTTGGTCTTGGCTTGTGCTTGAGTTGACTGATGAAACCAAACAATGAAGACAACATTGTCAACACTGCATCCAGGCCAGATGCAGAAGAGACACAGCAGGCAGCTGTTTACAGTAAAAAAGCCTCTCCACTACCTACTCAGCAGACAATGTCAGTGGCAAGCTGGTGAACACGGCGGAGCATTTAGCTAAAGAGCCAGGAGCTTGTCTCAGGGGTTGGTGGAGACAAAAGATACAAGTACACTCCATCAGAACTGTTTATTGGATGGTCTAGCTTCGGAAACCCCGTCCCTCTACACCTTTTTGTTGTCGGATTAGGGGGAGCTGTGTCCGACCACTTCTGTAACTTTCTGAAAACAAGAATCCGACATTCACACCCACTTCACACTGTGATTGGCCAGCTGTGTGGTGAGTGAGGAGCCAGGGTTTAATTTGTCTACTACCTCTCATTTTTTCATTGTTGACACTATTTTGGTCCCTTGTCAACCTTGTGCAACATTATGAATGCCTTCCAGGAGAGAATCTCTGAAAACGTGCACCACTATCTGCATATTTAAACGATCTCACGTCTCTCCCTCTTCATGACAGTCGGCTGTTCATCCAACGTTCGACTGTGGCTGTTGAGAACAGCTGTAAACACTTTTGCCTTGGAGGTTGCAGGAAATGTCATCTAAACTACCTTGTTGTGAGAATAACCTTATGCCTCGACATATCTATTGTAAATCCAACATGGCATGAATGCAGCACTAAAGCTATCAGGCTGAGGACAGCAGTAGCTGGAAGTCATTACAGGAAACAATCTGTGTGTAGCTCACATTTAAAACAAGGATGAATTACCAGTGTGTTTATTATGTTGGCAAAAATGCATAAAGTCAGAACTCAACAATTTAGTCCGACACAGAGTTTTACATGGCGAATTGAGCAGCCTCCTTGCTGTTTCCATTCAGCATTTTGCTGTGGATATTTTGCAGAAGACAATGTGGAAATCATGGGAACAGTAATCTAATAATAATGTACCATATGTGGAAAAGAGATGAGATTCAGTGTGGGAGGGGCGACTTTAGGCCAATTCCAGCAGTACAGATTTGACATTTAGACTCACAATGACAAAATACCTCTGAGAATAATAATCTTTGTTTATATTGCACTTTTCAAAAGCAAGTTACAAAGTGCTTCACAGTCAGTAAATACATTAGAAATAATCAACAGTAAATTAACTAGAAATGCCACCAAAACAAAAGAGAGAAAATATAGCGAGGGGACAGAAATAACACAGCAGAGTCAAGTGCATACGTAAAAAGATACTGATTGAATGAGTCAAGGTGCCGCACAACACGAGTTACACTACACAAACTACAGTTAACATGATTTCACAGGAGCACAAGAAACGTGAGGCACAACTTAATAAATCACAAACCAGTTAAAAACCAGACAGGAATGATAGTTGTGACTTGTGCGAAAGCAGGGAGTTCATTTAAAATATGTGTGGGAGAAAGGGAGTGAGGTGTTAAAATGAAATTTAGGTCTCTGCAGATTGGAATATTTTTCTACAGCTTGGCAAAACACACACGCGAGTAGGAGGTTAAGAGACACAGGAGGAGAAGGAGAGGACAGCCAGTTAGTCCATACATCCACAGTTAAATAACAGTCCATCCTTCTGTCAATCTATTAATCAATCCCTTCAAACTACCTCAAGTGGTCAATTCAATCACATTTGCAGGAGCACAGCTTCTCTTTCTTAGTGCTGCACCCCCTGTGTGGGCAGAGCTCTGCAAGATAAACACTTTAAAGCAACAACATCCTCAGGTCCTTTGACTGCATATGTCATACATATAACTTCTTTTATATGTATAGTTTCTTTTGACAATTCCCAAACAAATGCCCAAACTCTTTGTACTACGCTGCTGATTTTTACATGGGAGTAAAGGGAGCAAGGTGATAACATGATAAGAGCAGGAGAGCCACACATTTTCCATCGAAGAGAGAGCAAGATAAAATTGTAAAGTTTGTTGCCTTAGGGTATATTTCACCCTGTATGACTGTTCAGTGTGGGTGCCACTAGTGAGTCTGGAGAGAAGAACTAAAACAGGAACAGGAGAGCCACAGAATTTCAGAGAAAGGGAAAATTATTACAATTTTTTTGTATGAATAAGTCCGACATGGTGAGAACTAAAACCTGAAATGTACCTTTTTATGCTTTATTTAACTAAAACATTTCCTGCTATGAACATCTATTGCATTACGAAGAGTATCTTTACACTGGAATCGCAGCCCCTTTTGATTTTATTAGCAACGTTTTGACCAACAACAGATCTTCCTCAGGCAAATATCCACAGGGAGGAAATGAGGGATATGACCAGTGCCATCATAATCATATAATCAAATTGAACTGTATTGAGCCTGGTGTAAATATCCTGACATGTCACAACGTCATCAACATCTTACCATGAAGCTAATAAGACCAACCAGACGGGTTTTGGGGGGATTTGTCCTTTAACAAACAATTCTAATAGGTCTCCAAATAATTAGGTCTGGATATGATCCTTAAAACAAGATGATTTGGATTGAAGTAAGTGAAATTATTTTACCCCACTGACACATATTTGTCTTGTTTTAGGAAAACATGACTATCTATATGTTTAAGATGAATATTACTGCAGCAGCTCCACTTTGCGAGCGCCCAGATGAGGCTCGTCACCTGGTGAATCTGAGGTGAGACTGTCAGGCTTTTATGCAGGTACATGTGGAATTGAGTGGTCAAAGTCAGCCTGAAGCAGCTTGAGTGGTGAACATGGTTACCAATGAGCTCATCCCTCTCTGGGACGCTCTCCTCAGGCAATGTGGAAGCTCAGTCATTCTGGGAACGGTAGCTAAAAACCAGAAGGAAATTACCCTTCATGGATGTGACATCTGCATTTCATGGGCACGACAGTGCTGGGTTGATAGAATCACTACAAATTCCCACTCCAATTTTAACCCATTTTTAACATCTGACATAGTACTTGAAGTCACTGTAGATATTCAAACATCCTCACGAGTTTGTCCTTTAATGAGAAAGTTAAACTGACATTGATCCCAATGAAAATTAGCAATAATGTGGGAAATGAAGATGCTCCTGCATGTATATGCATGTTTATTGTGTAGTTATTTTGATCAGACATCAGCACGACTGCTATTAATCATCACAGACCTTCTACTCTAATAGCCAAGAGCATTAATTTCAAACTAAATTCAAAGATGAACGATCAATACAGACCTTCACTTACTTTAGATGTGATGATTAATTCATACAAGACAGGTAGGTTCTTACACGACACTGATTTATTTTTAATGGCTGAATCTTTAATCACAGTTACTCATAGGTTTAAAAAGCTGTAAAACATATAAACAACCTTGCTGCACACTCTACCGTTGCTGCTTGATGTTCCAAAACCGAATCACAAATGCTGAGGAGGAGGAATTTATTGTGAAGGGTTCTCCATTAAGTCTTAAAACCACTCACGCTATGCCAGAAACACATTAGCACCTATAGGGTGCATTAAGATGCTGGACCGATGACGCTTTAAATAAGTAATTCAATTGATGCTTCCATCGTGCCTCATTGGCTAGACCTTCGTTTTCACTGCATTAATTAACAAAAAAACACATGTAAGACAGCACAAGGATCCCACTATATGGTAAATAATTAGCCTGAGGATGCATATCACATCTTAAAATCTGAGACTCTCCTACTTTGATAAATGCACGAAAATGTCCCAGAGTTATTAAAAGAGTTCATTCCTTAAAATAGAGCAGCACAAAAAGAAAGTATTGAAAGATGAAATTGGGGGCAGGGATTGACTGATGCATCAATTTGTCAACTGGACCAACAGTGAGGGGTTTTTAAGGGATTTCTAGGGTGTAATGTTAAATATTTATCATTTGTGGGATGGAAATATAGATATTTAGAGACATGAGCAATATGTAACATGAACACAAATATATCAGAATCACCTAAACCCTTTAAAGGCTGTCAAAACTCTATAATTCACCTTATTGCCAGAACACTAGACTTTTATTAACATCTGATGTCAACCTTTGAATGGTTGTAAAATCCAAATGGGAAACCTTATTTACCATCCTCCATACACATTTTTACCTGTAAAATCATTAATAAATAGACTGGAGAACATCCGAGGCAACTAAGAAAACCTGTGGGCCCTGTCAAACCATCTTTGCAAAAATGTCTATTTTTGGCAGCAGTGCTTCCTAACAAGTACAGAAAAAAATACTGTGGATGAAACAGAAATACATTTTAAATTGACTTAATTTGGAAATGTTATGTTTGAGGTTGAGGTTTAGTTTGATAAGAAAATATTCTGACGACTGCAGACATTCAAAAAAGCAAAACCCGCACTGCAATTTTCAGTTATGCATAAAAAGAGAGAGACTCTGAAATACATGTGCACGAACACAATTAGAGTAGATTCACACATCCCACACACCACAGGCACCAAGCAAGCCATAATAAGTCTAATTCTGCAGCTGCAATTTACACACAGACACAGATTTTCCACAGCACTGTCAGTGTGCATGAATGTGCATATATGTGTGTGTGGGTGCCTACATGAGAACGTGTGAGTATGTGCAGTATGTTGTCTGCACTGATGGGTATGTGTAATTGTCTGTGCATGTTTAAATGTGTATTGAATGTGTGTGTGTGTGTGTGTGTGTGTGTGTGTGTGTGTGTGTGTGTGTGTGTGTGTGTGTGTGTGTGTGTGTGTGTGTGCACGCACTGTAAGTTGCTGATCCAAGCCTTCTGTATCACTGAGTGATGGGAGAATTCCTCAGTGAGAGCACAAAGAGGTGGGGGAGGTGGGTGGTAGGAGAGCCACAAATGGACAGCAGCGTCTGGCCAATAGCCTGTGACCGGCCTGCTCCACTAGCCAATCACACGTGACCAGCGCTCCCATCAGCCTTCCATCAAGAGGTCCTTCTTTCAAGGTCAGCTGATGCTCCCTCCCTCCTCTCTTCCCTCCTCTCCTCCCTCTCTCTCTCCCCCTCTCTCTCTCTCTGTCCAGCAAAGCAGGCATCAACAAAATTGATCTAATTTCTTGCTAAGCATGATCCAATAACAAAGAGTGATATGGAAGCCAAGCCAATTAGGTGTGTTCGCAGGCAGGTACGGCACCCTGAGAAGGCATGGCCAGCAACATGCCTGCACACATGGGCTGTGTGCGTGTGTGTGCTGGTGTGTGTGAGTCAGCTGACAGGCTAGTGAGTGAAGAAGCACAGTACATTCATAAAATGTACAAAGACATGTGGAGAAGAAACTGAGTGTGTGCGAGTGTGTGTGTGTGTCATAATGGAGGAATCTGCAAACACACTGTATGTATTACATTTGTCGTATGTGTTGAGTGTGTGCATGTGTGTGTGAGCGTGCCTGTGTGTGTTCATGTATAAAAGAGGGAAGCTCCTTCTATCTCATTCTCCGATCAGTGTGATTTCTGCAGCGCACAGCTGTCACCATGGAAACCAGGGAGGGAGCAGGAGATAGAGAAAGAGAGAGAGAGAGAGAGAGAGAGAGAGAGAGAGAGAGAGGATGTAAGGCAGAAAGAAAGGGGAAAAAAGATTGAGAAAGAGTGAGAGAGAGAGGGAGTGTGTGTGTGTGTGTGTGTGTGTGTGTGTGTGTGTGTGTGTGTGTGTGTGTGTGTGTGTGTGAGAGAGAGAGAGCGAGAGAGAGAATGTGAAAGGGAGGGAGAGAGTGAAAAAGAAAGAAAGAGAGAGATGAGCATTGGTTGTTGAATGATAGCAGCCACAACAGGCCTTCATGCAGTATCACACAGCTAACCTCTGCACAGCAGCAATACCAAGCCCAGGGCAACCTGTGTGTGTGTGTGTGTGTGTGTGTGTGTGTGTGTGTGTGTGTGTGTGTGTGTGTGTGTGTGTGTGTGTGTGTGTGTATGTGTGTGTGTGTGCATGGTTGCAAGAGTGATTGTCAATAAATCATTCCTTTCCTCCCCCTTTCGGTTTTTGTAGTCACACAAACACATATGCTGACAGACACACACAAACATACAAACACACAGACACACACACACACACACACACACACACACACACACACACACACACACAGACTTGACCTTGTCTCTCATCTCTGGTGTTGTGCATTGTTCAGTTGGCTGCAGTGACATCTATTTAAGTATAAATTCACCCTTCAGATTCACCAGAAATCAGGTTTTTTTAAAGACACAAACACACACACACACACACACACACACACACACACACACACACACACACACACACACACACACACACACACAAAACTATGCACGTGTGTGTAAGAGGCAGTTGTATGTAAAGAGGAGGACATGGAGAAGATAGATAGATAGATAGATAGATAGATAGATAGATAGATAGATAGATAGATAGATAGATAGATAGATAGATAGATAGATAGATAGATAGATTGGGAGGATGTGCAGAGTTGGTAATGAATAGTTAATGAAGGGCTTGCGGGCAGAACGGTGGGGAAAAGCTATTCTCTCTGTCTCTCCTTTCTCCTCCGCTTTTTCTTTCTCAGGGCTGGGAGTCGTGTGCAAGTCATTCTGCGCCCCACCTGTCCTCCATTTATCTTTTTTCTTTTCCTCTTTTCCTCTTCCCCCCAACACTTTCTATTCTTTCTCTCCTCTCTCACCTCTCCCCTCCGCACATCCATCCATCTTCCCTCCTCTCTCACCTCTGCCTCCCTTCCTGCTTTCATCCATCCTGCTCTCTCGCCTCTCCCTCCTCCATCTCTTATCCTCCACCCCTCACCCCACCATTTCTCACCTCTCATCTCTCCCATCAACCTTCCCCCCTCAACACGCACACACACCATTAACTGCAGGCTTGTAAAGCAGACTAACAGACACAATTCTCCTGATAAGGGGATTGAAACATTGATCACATCTGTCCTCCATGAGGAGCTAAAGATTCTACAGAAGAAAGATGTCCTGCTGCCCCTTTGAGAGACCAAACAAAGACAATGATGGAAGAAGATGTCCTACTGCAGCTTTGAAAGACAAAACAAAGATGGTGAGATTTATTTCATGTGGTGTGCCCCAGGGTTCTGTCCTTGGTCCCTAATTTTTAGGTCTGTATCTTGCTGCCATTAGATTCCATCATTTGTAAATACATTATGACTCTCTGCTGTTACGCAGATAACACACAACTTTACATTTGTGCTTCAAAACAGATTATTACTTTAAAAAGGCCAAAAATTTAAAAAAGTATCTCATCAGATCACTTCAAGACCATCACCAAGATAACACAATTTATCGCCTGGGGCAACTGTTAAAATCTTTTCCACACTTTCACGCATGTTCTTCCCGTGTTCACCTGGGGTATCCTCCACCCCCACTAAAAACATGCAAGAAGATCACCACCTGACCAATGACGACAAAGAGAACTGGGTCCCCAGGCGCCGCTGTCGGCTGGCAGCCCACCGCTGCCGGGTTGCCGTGGACGAAGGATGGACTAAGAATGGGTGAAACGCGGAGAAAATAATTTCACGGAAGCATGTTGTGTGTGCATGTAGTGTACAACTAACTATGTGTGATAATAAAAAGTATGTTTCTTTCTTTCTTTCTTTCTTTCTTTCTTTCTTTCTTTCTTTCTTTCTTTCTTTCTTTCTTTCTTTCTTTCTTTCATGATGAGTGCAACCCACTGTTTTTTTTCTAAGGATCTGACATTTGTAGATGTCAACAATTACAACAAAGTCCCACTCTCTGTGAGCTAAAGAATTATGGTGCTGCGATCTCACACAGCAGTGGCATTATCTAAAAATGAGTCCGAGTCATATCACTTGAAATCAAATGCTCCAGGTTTGTCAAATTTATTTGAAAGAGAAAACAAAGGTAAACAATAAAACTGCAACTAAACTGTCCATTGGATTATAAGCAACCTTGCAGGTTTTACCTGCAAATAAATGTGCAAATGTAGCATAACTAGCTCAGCAACATTCTGCCCGTCTGTCTTTATTATCAAAACTGGGGGTTAGATTGAGTATAACAACAATTCATCAGCCTCCTCATACATCAACTGACATTGATCAACTGCCCAACAAAGTGCCTTTATTTGCCCCCCAGTGTTTAAAGTTTCCCTTCCCCTACACTGCACAGCACATGGGTAAGATATCACACACAGAGAAAGAAAATGAGAATTACAAATGGAAATTGACAAAATATGCATGTGTATCCAGCAAACATACATACACAAACCTTAATACTAAAGACTTTTTGCCATCTGTCAGACCTACAAGTAGAAGTCTTCTATGACATTAGGTGACATCGACTATTGAATAGGGCTGGGCGATAAAACGATAGCGATATGTCTCGCGATAGACACGTCATCAATATCAATAAAAAATGTGTTCGATAAGACATTAATTTAATTTTTTTTTCTTCGTCGGAAGAAATGTGAAGTTGTGAAGCAAGGCTGGTTGCATGAACAAAGGCACTCACTCTCAGGTAACTGAGCAATGTAGGGAGTAATCGCTAATCAGTGAGAGAGACACGCTAACACGCCAATCATGTAACATTATCAAGTTCGGTTGCGCCATCTCATTGTCTCGTGTGTGATGCTCCGCGAGGAGTGAGATGAGAAATAGAAAGCGCTGCAGTGAGCAAAGAAATTGTCGATAAAACATTGAAAGTCAGCTCGCCAGTATGGAGTTTTTTGGGTTTTATAAGTCGGACCGTAGTCAGGCCAATGTGGTCTGTAACTTATGCAAGACTGTCGTCCCCACCAAGACCGGTAACACCACAAACTTGTTTAACCACCTTAGCCGTGCTCACTCTTTGGAGCGCAGCTATATTCGCCAAGGTGCAACAACATCTGCAACCGCAGCACCACCGCACGAGCGGCTGACCACCATGCAGAGGTACTCTGCTTCAGTGCCTGATGACAAATCATTTAAAAGACACAAAGACATAACGGAGGCAGCGGCATATCATATCGCTAAAGACATGCTTCACTGAGCACCGTGGAGAAGCCAGGTTACAAACATCTCTTACACATGCTTTTTTAAAATTTTTTTTTAAACACACTTGCAATAAAAAGATAATTGAATAGTTCATGTATGTTTAGAGTAAGAAGACTAAAGTTGTTCATATGTCTAGGCTGGTTTTATTGTTCAGTCAGTGTTACTGTACTGTCTATCATGTTTGTTTGTTTGTATGTTACAGATGTCAAGTCCACCTCAGTTTCTGCTATGTTTCCAAAACACTGCACATATTGAAAACATTTTATTCACCAGAAGTTGAATCAGTTTGTGAACTTTCTGCGCTAAACCTGCAGAAAAAATGTTCTCAGGTCTCTCTCTGTTTACATTTTTACACTTTTTTTTACATTTATTATTTGAGTGTTTTCCATGGTTGTGTTGACATTTCCTTTACTTTCTTCCTTGATAGCTGAGGGGATTATAATCAGAGGAAGGTTCAATTTAAAATAAAAATGCTTAAATTGAATGTATTTTTCTCCTGGTCCTTATTTTATTTAGGTCGTAAAAATATCAATAATTATCGATATCGACCAATATAAAACACTTATATCGCGATAGAGTTTTCAGCCATATCGCCCAGCCCTACTATTGAATCACCATTTAGAAGCACTTAGTAAACTAGGAATACCAGTTCCAGTTCCCTCAGATAGCACATGCGGAACTCTAAACCAAAAATACTTCACTTCTGGGCAGTCCCACATTATATGGAAATTGGTTCCTACTTCATTATTATTACACAGTGTGCAAATGGGTGTGGGACAGTGCTGTAGATGGTAGCACTTCCTTGGGGTCAAATAAAAGCTGCAGATGAATTTAAAATGAATCATTTGATAGTAATAATTTTGGTATGAGAGGGCCACATTTTCCCAAACTCTTTTCCAATTAATCGACTCCTGCCAGTTCTTTAAGTCAGTATTCCAGACCTGGGTCGCACCAATTGATGTACATGTAACTACTTTGAACCCCTTGTACATATTTTATACAAAGCCCTCACATTTGGGTCCAGTAATGATAAAATTGAGAAGTCGATAACTGGGAAGAGCATGTTTTTATGGAACTCCATGAGCTCGAATCACTGATACCTGCTGTAAATTAAGGAAAAAGTAGGTTAATGGAAAATTATGCTTTTTCTGGGTTCTTTGAGCGATCTTAGATCAGGCAATAATGGGAGCACACTAGCTATATCTTTGGTAATAGGTTCATATTCACAATTGATATTTGACTGCATGAAGACAATTTTGGTTTAATCAAAACATTTAATTGTACTGTTAGCAATTTTATCAATAGGCAATAAAATATGCACACCAAAGTATTTCAAGGAGACTTAAGTGCAATATTTCAAATGTATTTTTTAGCCTGAAAAGGAATAATGAATAATAATGCAAAACTTTCCTTAACCTGTGGCAGATAGCACATTGCATTAATCAAATATAGCAAGATATCATCTGCATATTTTTTTTTTCTGCACTTCACTGCTGTGGTCATTGGTCTGGAGGTCCCTTGCAGTCAGCATTTTATTTAATTTGACTTTGCCAGTATTTGGCATTAAAATCTTGTGGCATTAGTTAATGTCTTTTGATTTGTCTGGTTCTGTCTTTATTTTTATGATAAGATGATAACAATACACATTTCCTATGTAAGCAGTGTATACTGGCTGTAAATGAAGCTGCCTGGTACCAAATCAAATGAAAGTTGTCAGTCACGCTGTTGTGGTACCACACACGTAAAATGTCCTGTAATATCCACACTTATTCATGTTGATCCATTTCTAGAAACGGATGTGTTGATTATGTATTCCTCCTCAACACAAAAATGTTACAAAACCATATCAAGTGCTTGAGAAAAAGCAGAAAAACATGAAAACAACAAGGTCCTGCAGGAAATGACAAAAGAGTAATTTTGAGAATGTCAGTGTTCGAGAATGTTTTGAGACTCTGCCAGCTTTTCCAGCCCCTTCTCATTCACAACTCATCACATAAGGATGCTTGGTCCTGACCTGATTTGGCATCACTTTTTAAGGCACTGTTTACCCCATATTTCAGTGTGCAGGCTAGTGCAATGGACTTCTATAGACAGCCCACTCTTCTCACTCCCAACAGCTCAAATGATGTAGTATAAAGAGCATCCAACCACCTCAAGCTTCTCCACATTTGGAGAGTTTGTGTGAACATAGATTTCTTTCGTGATTGAGGTAACATAATACACGTAACTTAATGTACATGAATAAAGTACGTAACAGGTGTACTTCTTTTAAGCCAAGCTGTGACCTTTTCCTAAATGTAAGTAGTTCTGGTACCTAAACCAAACTAAAGTGCCACCATTTCACAATGTTAACCATGTGTTTGTTATTGTTCTCAATGGTTTCATTGTGAAAGTCTAACCAGAAGCTGCATATGTATATATATGTGACAACAAGGAGTCCTGACCTATTGTCTGTATGTGACAACAACTTTTGGTTTTCTTTCTTTTTAACGGAGGCAGATATGTCTTCATTGTGTGACACTAAATTACATGTAAGATCTGGAAAAAAAAAAAAAAAAAAAAAAAGTCTTATTAGCCTCTTTGCCTTTTGTTTGACTGGCTCTGCCTTGCACTGAATTATCACGGGCATTTCCACATCACTACACTGACAAAGGTTTATTGAGGATTAAATCTGTACTTGGCAACTTTGCATGTTGGCAGTAGCAAATAGCAGTTTTTTTGTGTTTGAAGTGAATTTCCCAGAAACCCTGAAATGTAACCTCACTAAACTGATCACTGCATGCTCCTTTTATCAGCTGGTCAGCTTGTGATGTTTCATACCAAAGAGACAAGAGCGGCTAAAGATTTATGATGAGTGCGTCCAAGTGAGCTTTTTTTTTTTTTTTAACTTATCTGCATTCATACACATTCATACACATATCTTTTTTTAGAGATTTACCAGAATGTTGAGTTTGAAGGTGATGTTGCTAATCAGACTGTAAACAATGACCAGTGTATGGAAGAGGAAGCCTTGGCCCGGATATCTATTATGTGGTTAACTGTCATCAGACAATAGCCATTACCTTCTAAGACTTGTTTATATGACACCATATTTTAGCAAATATAATGCATCAATGGAATATACAACAACAACAAACACTGATAAGAAGTTGTAGTTTCACATACAAATCTTGCCACCGTCTGGTTTCAAATATCCTTAAAGCACAGAAGAAAGGAGTTACTTGACTGGTCAGAAAAAAGTGGGCACACAGCAGAGTGCGTGAGGTTAATAAAGGTTATGACATCCTGAACTATGAGAAGGACGACAACCCTGAAAAAAGTAGACTTAGACTTAGACTGAGCTTTATTAATCCCAATTTGAGAAATTCTTTAAGTAGAGTAAGTAGTAGAGTAAGTAGAAACTATCACATGCACCTTGTGCTATCTCATCTTCTCTGATGAATTCTCTACAATTTCAGTGGCACATATTCACCCAGTTTACAAAAATATTAACTGTACGAGCCAAAAATTATTTGCCTGGAAGTTATGTAAAAGAATAAATATATAAAATATTCAAAGGGTAGGTCTGATTCTAGCTTTTTCTTTATTTTTCTTTGACTCATCCCAGTATCACACCAAAGCATGCAATAGACCTTCCAGTCCACCGTGATCGGTAAAGTGGCAGTGCCACACTTTACCTCACCTCATCTTGAAAAGAACATGTTCTCATTCCCTGGTCAAGTTAGCAATAATACATTTCAGATGGTGGTTGCAGTTTAGTTAGGGTTAGACACCAAAACTACTTGGTTAGGTTTAGGAAAAGATTATGGTTTGGGTGAACATAACTACGTCTTTAAAACAATCAACACTGACTACTCGGTTCACACAGGAAACAAACCCCAGTCTAGTGGACTATGAGGACTTTCTCACTCTTTATACTGCGTCAGTCCTCCGCTTCTGTTATTACTGCCCCCTGCTGGTACTGCACCTTCATACACGCATGTACTGGGCAGCAGGGCTAAACAAAAAACTCAAAAGTGCTTAAGAAGAATCCAACAAGGAATTGATAACAAGTATTTGTGTTTCCAAAGCCTGATATATCATATTCCTCTGTGCCAAAGAGCTCCATTGTAGCCCAGAAACAGATCAGTGAGTCATACTGTTGCACTGGGTGACATGTTCTTTCATTACCATGAGCACGGCCACTATATTGAGGACCCCATGTGCACTGTAGTGCCTCCGTAAATATCCACTACTGTGTATTAATCTGTGGCTGAAAATAGCCCTCAACAAGTAATGTTTGCTAAAAACTACGCTGGCCAGGTGTTTTAGGAAACTATGTAACCTTTTTTTTAAAAGAGAATGTAACTAAATACTTGTTGCCAGGTTTTAAAGGTTTCCATCTCCATTAGGAAGTGCTGTGCTGTGGGGGCTGCAGCCCCTCCTGCAGGCCAGACTGAAACACAGTGGAAACCTCTGATAAAAAAAAAAAAAAAAAAAATAGTGAACAGTTTGTGTTCAAGTGCTTGTGGATGCAGTATTCTGTTGTGGTTCAAGTATGAAAAATATGGTTAATTTGAAGGATTAACATAATAGACCTACGTGCTTTTTCTATCTAATCCTTATATGACTACGTGCCTTAACCTCAGCTAAAAATACATGAGCTGCTAAACAAATTAATGGAGCAAAAAATAACATGAAACAGCACATTTCTTCACTTTAAATAGTCCAAGTCCAACTAAGCATAGGCGACACAGGGACACAGCGTCCAGTGGTGAGAGTGAGGTTGCTTGTTACTTGCATCTACAGGTGCTTTTATGCAGAATTCATACTGGTTACAACACGTTGTCTGGTGGCTTTTCTCCTGTTAATCCAGTGTTTTCGTGTTTTGTTGTAAGTGAATCTCGCTGTCTTCTAGAATAGCAACTACCCCACTAATAACCCCTGGAGGTAAGGAGATAAAGACAAAGCTGGTTAATGTGAGGACAGACAGGATGGACATGTAGAGCATGTGAAACAGGATGCATCATTAATGACATGCTGAGCAAAACACCACAAAGTAAATGGCAATCATCTCATATGTATTAGAATTTTTTTGGAAGCACTTTGTAACAGAGAAGTGATATATAAATATATATAGAGATATATAATATAGATATTATTATTGTTATTCACTAGGCCATACAAAATGTAATACATCTGTCAGCGGTAACATTAGTATGTGTGTGCATGGAAAGTGACACATGCACGCACTTTTCCAGGGCAGTCTACTACTGAAACTATGCTCCCATGTACATGAATGCATTGTTAGTTTTGGTCTTTTCGTGGGATTTGTTGAAAATAAGAAAAATGTACAGTAAAACTGCTGAAGGCTAATAGGATGATGTTCACTCTAAAACCATACATATACCAAGAGTATTTGATTAAAATACAAGAGATATTTTTCTCTTAAGTTGTTACTTTAGTCAAATTCTTTTTTTTAACTATGACAGATTCAATACTCTTAATACAGAGGATGGTGATCCACCTGCTGTGCAGCTCCTAATCTACAGTAATTTACCTTGGTGGAGAAGAAATGAGGCAAAATCAATCTTGGGGGTTCTTGGAATTGTAGTGTAATTGACTAAATTACAAAATAGAAAACCTCAACATCTCGAAGCAAGCTGACAAGGGGAGCTGAAATATTCTTTCATAAAGTAGAATTAAGCAATGTATTGCCAACATCTTCTCAATTAATGTGCAGAGTGTTCCTTCATAAGAAAATATAAATCCACTTCACCAAAGCAAATATGGACTATATCTGTATAGTCAAAGACATGCTCACACAGAAACATAAAAAGATGCAAAAACAAACATATAGTGCACACAGTATTTATCACAAGCCTATAATAGTCTCGAGATAACATCTAGGGAGAGGTAGGACATCTGGAAGACAGATGAAGATACTCTACCTGTCACCATCAAAGATCACCACAACAAAGAGCGATAAAGATAGCCCACCTTTCAGAGCCAAAGATAGCCCGATACAGAACCAAAGGGATGTTTCAACCCTTTTCTTGCCCAAGAAATGTTTGCCGAGTGTACATTCTCTGCATCCCCTCTGAAACAGATTTCATTAGTTGAACGCCTTGCTCAAAAGCACCTTGGATGTGACAGAGAGCAGTCCTTGCTTATGAAATGTTACCCAGAATGACAGTTAAAAATGCCATTTTACAACTTCATGAATATCAGGCATTTGCTGACTGCATGCCAACCCCTTACAGTCAGGCACAGCAGGGCTACTTCTGCAGAAGAATGCCAAAGAATAAAATGGCTTTCCAAGAAAAGAGTAGGATGCCTCAGACTTATCAAAACAGTAGCAAACTTGTCATTTTTGAACGTTTTATCTGGAACACCAACTGACACATTCTTGGCATAAACATTTCTAATTATTCGGTTTTGAATTTGATGTCTAATCAAATTGTGTGGTGAAATAATCTGAACAGAGAAACAGAGGGAGCATGGGCCAAATCCATCCCGTCTCAAACAGGCACTTTGCTGATGCAGTAAGGAGGGTGTGTGCAGCGGCAGCCGCATTAGTGTGTGGGTGGTGTGTGCAGTGCATCTGCATGTGTGTGATTCTCTCTTGGTGCATGTGTGTGTTTACGGGGGGTTACACAAAGACCTTTCTCATTCACAAACTGAGCCATGTGGCGCTGGGCTGGCCCCTTTAAGAGGCATGTGTCTGAGTTTTCTACTAAGGCTGACTGCTGGAAGAGGTGAGTGCTGGTACATTATTCACCAGCAAGGACACACACACACACACACACACACACACACACACACACACACACACACACACACACACACACATATACACCCTCTTTCACACGCGCTACATAACTGAAGGACATGTACATGAGTTAGGCAGTCCTGAGTGTGCTGAGCCAGAGAAGTGTACTTATGCGCACATGTCGACAAGCAAAGTCAGTATAATGTCAGTTATACATAAAGAAGCAAAAACATGGTCTATACGTCCTCTCTCTCCACACACACACACACACACACACACACACACACACACACACACACACACACACACACATATATACACACACAGGCAGCAGAGGGGAGAAATCCTCAGCCTTCTGTTATTCAGTCTGCATAATTTATAGCAGCCCCAGATCTCCCTGCTAATGACAGCACACTGGGGCATCTGCAGCACAGCAGTAACAGCAACAGCTAACTGGCATGGTTCTCTGTGTGTGTGTGTATGTGTGTGACTGTGTGTGCGTGTGTGTGTTTGTGGAGGTATAATGCTCTGTTGAGACAAGGACAGTGAGAGCGACAGAAGGAGAGAGAAACAGAAGAGAAAGAGACACACAGAGGGTGTCTGAAATAGACACAGATAACGTAACAAAGAGGGGAAAAGGATGAGACAGACAAGTGAGGGACCTCTCGCAACACACACATGCACACACACACACACACATGCACACACAAAGTCTTGTCACTGATTCAACCTGTGAATCTCTCTGGATGTGTGTTCATATTAACATATGTTAGTCTGAGGGCCCTCCCTCAGGTTTAAGGTGAAATACTGCTTAATTTAAGAATTCACGAAGTATTGTTTCCACCACAAACAGCAGTGTGAGCATGTGAACCACATGCACTGAGGAGCCTGAACTCAGATTATGTTATGGCTCCACAAACCCATCTCTCACATCAGTGGCTAACTGAGGCAGTTGTTCACTGCAGACCTAAAGACAGCCACAATGAAAGCTTGAATTTACTGGGATTGGTTTAATGACTTGTTCAAGGGTGTGGCCTTAGCTCTGTTTCCTGTTGCAAGGATTGTTTTGACATGCTGCCCCAGAGCAAAAATCTCCTAATTCTGGGATTTGGAGATCAATGCCACAGTGGTTCTGCCCTCCAGCTGCTGTGCACTGATGTGAGTGTGAGCTGAGAGACAGCAGTTTATGTTAGCCCAGGAAAATGATACTGCATCTGATAAGCTCTGGCGTTACACACACATGCAAACACTCTCAGCATAGTCTCATATGCACGCACGTTAATCTGCAATTACACTTTGTATACACATTCGATACCACTTCTACATAATTATACACATTTTGCACATGTACACACACACACACACACACACACACACACACACACACACACACACACACACACACACACACACACACACACACACACACACATTCCAGAAACCACCCTCATGTTTGTGTGTTACAGTAAGTACAGAGTTTAAGCCACAACGCAGTTAGCTGCTCAGGATAAAGACTGGAAATGGGGGAAACAGATAGCCTGTCTGTCCAAAGTGAAAAGAAAAACATACAAACCCACACCTCTAAAGCTTGATAACTGACCCAAAACCTCAGTGGTAGCAGGAGTGCTTTAACTATTTCTTGATGAACAACAGTTTATCCATTTGTTCAGTACAACATTTCAGGCTGCAGCACGGGTCTCTGTACAGGCACAACAGTAGCAAACTTGGCAACCTCACTGTGGCAACAAGACTTAGGGAAACCCAGCACAAATAATTGTTTTTACATTTCTGTGCATGCATGGTTTACACAAAGGAGATACAGCATGGCGATTAGTGATCTTTAGAGGAGTTGGTAGGCATATTTTTGAACTAACCGTCCTACAAGTCCACACTTGATGTACACACATGTGATTGATTTCTTTTCACTAAAAAAACAGGAAGCATTTTTCCTAAAATGTTGAATTACGCTGCTAAATACGTCAGCACTTAGCACAATGATTCCAAGCAAGGAGAAGGTGCACTATAGTATTTTACAGAATAGCATTAAATCCATTTTTAGACAGTCTAGATAAAATGAAACAGTGAGCTTAGTGGGACCCTGGCTATTATTGGAAGTTCGACAGCACGCATTATTGTAGCATCTATTTGTAATATCAAAGCTGAAGATCTCCACTCCCCCCTTCCCTTTCTCTCGCTCTCTTTCTCAGTGTGGCTGACTGACAGGAGGGCAGACATAAGCTGAACCACACACTCCAGCTACAGTCAGCTCCAGCATGAGGAGACAGACAGAACGAGTGAGAGCGTGAGAGTTGAGGTATGCAGCACTAGATACAGCATCAGTGACAGGAGCATGTTTGGGCATCAGATAAAGCTATTTTAGGAAGAAACTGTCAATGTATCTCAAAAGGCATGCCAACAGCAATGATCAGAGCAGACCTACATTACGCTTTAGACTGCCTGGGATGTAAGAGGATTGGTTTTGTACTTTTCAAGATGGGAGTGTGAGCGGTCCACACACTTATTTTCACTGAGTAAAACAGAGAGAGAGGAGAGAGGGAAAGGCAGTGAAGGCCAGCTAAGCTCAGCGGAGACATACATGTGGTTTCAGTTGTCCAGGACAGAACAAAGACTGCCCATCGATTTCAACTCCTGCAGCCTTGAATTCTGTGTAAGGAAAGTTTGCACTCTTCTTTCACATCAGCTGTCGCTGCCAGTTCTGCAGAGTCTAATCTGCAATTTTGCATCATCAAGCTGGATTCTGTGTATTTTGGTCAGAGGTGTGGGTTGGAGGGTGGAGTGGAGAGAGGTTATTGAATAAGTTATGGCAGAGTCAATAACATAAACAGTAAGAGAGAAACCTGTCTGCTCTCGCCATTTAATCAACATTGGCTCTGCTTTTGGAAGATGGCTCTGCTATCTTTTATTGTGCAAAGAAGATTTACTGTCTCATAACTTCTCTCACAGCGAGGGGTCTGTGCCTCTAACTTTGCACACCCGTAGCTTGCTGTAAATGTCAACATTCATTGGCAGAAAGTCTGAATTAATCGTCACCAGTAAGCTAATAACCAGTTGTTTTAAACAAGTATTGGTTTAGTATTTCTATCATTGTTGGTATTGAAGTTAACAAAGCAGGCGCATGTGGCTTTTCATATTCATGAAGCCCAGAAATATCAAGTCTCTGAATTTCAGAATGGTTCAACCCACCATTGCAAAAAGGTTGTGAAGCTGTGTAAAACATAAATGTGATCATTTGACATATACTCAATTAAAAACAGTACAAAGACAAAATATTTAATATTTGACCTCATCAACCTCATTGATTTTGTAAATATCTGCTTATTCTGAATTTGATGCAGCAGCATGTTTCAAACAAGTTGGAATAGCTAAAGCAAAAACAGCTGTTTGGAACATTCCACAGGTGAACAGGTTCATTGGTAACAGGTGAGAGTATCATGATTGGGTATGAAAGGGGCATCCTGGAAAGACTCAGTCGTTTACAAGCGAGGTTGGAGCAAGTTTCACCACTTTGTGAACACATGATTGTATAAAGGAGATTACTACATGAGCTCAGGACACTTTGTAAAACCGTTGTCGGTAAGTTTTACTTTACATTTTACACAGCATCCCAGCATTTATGGAATCGGGGTTGTTGCAAGCGAAACAATAGCTAAAGTGGCTGCTCTTGTTTTACTGTTTTATATGACTGCTCGCTGACATGTTTGCAATAAGGTCAAACTGACAAATGGAAATGCATCAATAAGGCAGCAGTGATGTTTAACCAGAATAAACAGAGTAAATGGTAATACTGCATTGTAAGCCACTGTAATGTATTATCCTCTTTATGTTTGGCACTCTGGCGCTGCCGTAGTGAATGCTTGCTCATATTAAATATTTTGATATATACGCGAGACAAGAGTGTGTACTGTCATGGCAAAGTTGCTCATTAAGGAAATGCATCTTCTATCTTTCCCCATTCATTTCCTCGACCCTCTACAGCAAACACTCCTTTTTACTGGATTACCAAAGTGTTTGAGAGGGGACAGGTGTACCTGCACCCAGTTGGTAAACACTGAACATTAACATTACGGTTTTCTAATTACAATTATTAAATAGTAATTGTCAATTAATATTATTCATTACAATTTCAACACAAAATTGTATACATTGCCTGTGCGACTCTCAGCTAGTTTCAGCTGAGAACTTGTTTGCTTAGTTCAACCCAAACACAGCTTTTCACAGTATAATACTGAAGAAACTGGTAACTGTGGCCAAAAGGCTGCTGTAAAACCAGTGTGTGGACAGAAATTAGTGGGGGTGTGTACAGAAGTGGGTGTTCCAACAGTTTGGCTGTGATTGGCTGGCTGTGTTTAGACTAGGTTTGGGATTGGTTAGGCCCAGGGTGTGTGTCTGCAGACACGCCCCTTACCCCAACCCATCTGTAAACTGCAGTTTCAGTTTCTTCTTTCTCAAATGAAATATCTCTACACTTCCCTCTCATGCACATCTCCAGCCTGCTCTCTGGCCAGGAGTCCGTAGCTCATTCACCAGCTACCCTGACATTACTGCATCCACCCAATGAAAAGTGTCAGCGTAGCCCATGACTGAGCTACAACTGAGGGAGAGTCCTGGCCAATAAGCAGTTGTAGGCACTTTGTAGGGGAGGCTTAATTTGCAATACTTCACAAAAAGTTTCCACATTTGAGGTCACACTGAGCACACAAGCAGACAGGGGAAGCTGCATTTGTGCTGCAATAGGAGATCTAAAGTTTGAATATTGGTTTCTTGTTGTTAAACTGGGTCCCCACTCAACTTCACCACAACAGAACTGTCTGAAGAAATGCAGTACAAACATTTTCATGAAGCATTTAAGGCTGCTAGGTGCAAATGATTGTCAAAAGAAATTATACATCGTTGGTTGAAGTGTTCCTTTAACCTCATAACTATTTCTGGGTATGGATTTAACACTTCTGTGATTAGTTTTAGCGGATGAATCCTGTCAATTATGGGAAAGAAACAGAAGTTCAGAGGCTGCTGGTTGCCACAGTGCATCTATAGTGTCACCCCACACTCTGCAGTGTCTAATTAGGTTGTGTTTCCCTCTGTATATCTGACTCTGTGTGTGTGTGTGTGTGTGTGTGTGTGTGTGTGTGTGTGTGTGTGTGTGTGTGTGTGTGTGTGTGTGTGTGTGTGTGTGTGTGTGTGCGCGCACGCGTGCAGGCGTGCATGTGCACAGGGTGAATCAGCTCATAAGTGGGTATCTCCTCTCCTGAGCTTATCCCTGCCTGGAAAATGTGTTTTCAACTGAAGCCTGATTGCAAAAGCACTGTCATAAATAAATGACTTGATAATTTTAGCATGTCACGGAGGTAAAAATAGAACATCACGTTGTTAGCTCAAATGCTGGATGAACCCTTTGTTAAAACATCTGAGTTACTTCCTACTGCATTTAACACTTTGTAGACATTTGCATGGAAATTATGTTGATTCTACATTTGAAGATGGAAAATGAGTCTTCACATAATCACACTGCTTCAAAAGTTTTGTCCTCACATTCAAGTTACAGAGCTGACGAAAGGTTTACAGCTGTGCTCTTGTACTGGAGAAATGTGTGACACTTCCACAGTTACGATCTTATTCCCCTCTCTTTTGTGCAGTGAGGGAAGTTGTCACTTCCTGTCTGTGTGCTTCCTCACTCAGGTTTACCACAGGACAAGCAGGTGAACACAGGTGTAGCTGGTACCAATCATAGTTATATCATCATCAAAAGCAAGGCATGAAAACACAGGTGGAGTGGGTCATGGAGACACTGTGCGTCAAGTCAGTGTTGTGTTTCAAGGAATGTAGCTAAAAGTATACCTGAGAGCATTTGCAACTAGTAGATTGCATACGTATAATAAGATAAGCAATATACATGAATCACGCTGTGTGAGGGCTCCATTTATGTGTTATTTAGGCCAACCCTGATTCTAGAAATTTTCTATTACCTTTGGTAAGGAAAGGGGTCAACTCAAGTCTTTTGTCAGAGAGAAATGAAGGGCGATAATGTGAGAAAGAAAAGAGAAAAAGTGCACAACCCTCATATAGTCCCAGGTCTTGTTTTGTCCTGTTCAGATTATTCATTTCTAAAAGCTGATTGTTTGTTTAACTCATTGTTCTGATGACGATGAGTTAAACTGAGTTTCTTGCAGGCTTGCCCAGCTGCTGCACACAGTTTCTGACTCTTCCCACAGAAATTTGTGATTGGAAAACCAGGAAGCGCTACAGGAGTTTCTGTTGTTTAGCGGACTGCAAAAAAGAGCACAATTTCAGATATCCGTGGTATAAACTTGCAACAAGTTGAACTGTTACCACCTCCCACAGACTGTCACTACAGTCAACGCCGGCACTGTCAGGATTTCTCCCACGATTTCTGATATGGAACAGCGAGGGATTTGACATGTGAAACTGGCTGTAGGCTACTATACAAAGTTTGGAAAGGGGGTTACCTCAATATAAGGTTGCTGTCCCTGATTCCCATCACATGCTCCGCCTGCTGCTTCTCCCTCTGACACACACAGAAGCCACTGCTCTGCCTGTTCTCCACCTGAAGACGCTACATGCAGGTTACTTCACTGTAAAGATGTGATGATGCAGATCTTGCTGGGAGTTTCAGTATCCACAGATCATCAGTGTCTGTCTGACCATCAGCAGGACCCTGCTGTTTGGGGCTTAACCCCAGGATTTACTGAGCTTTAACTAAGACATTTGACTATGTCACTGTCTCTCTACCGCTCTCTCTCTCTCTCTCACTCACACACACACACACACACACATGCACACACGCGTTCCCTGCCACGCTTCTCATTTCATTATGGGTGACCGGGTTATGGAGGATTGAAGTGTCAATTGACTCGCGCGCATGCATGTGTGTATTCACGTTGACACATTATATACAGCACGCACGCGCACGCGCAGCCAGAGAGCGGTGACTGTCTCCTTACATCACCATGGCAGCTTCAGTGGCCCTTATAGTGCGGTGTGAGTGCATGGCAGGTATAACGGAGAAGCCTTAAACTTACCGCAGTCCTCGCACAACACTCTCTCCACATCCTTCTTCAGCTCCGGCTCGCTGGCGTCCACAGGGGCGTACGATGCCTTGAATACCAAGGGCTCGGCGGTCGGGTCCATGAAAAAGATATATCTGTGGTCCTTCTCCACCGTGGTGCACGGGGCCTCAGAACCGAAGTCCCCGACGGTCACGAGCTGCTCCCTCTCGAGGCCGCCGCTGTTGACGGGCCACACGTCCAGCACTTTGACATTCACACTGTAGGGCTCCCGGGAGGAGATGTTCTCCGGGGAGGAGCGCACCTCGCCCTCGATGACCACGGCTGATCGGTACGCCTGGTCCTGGAGGGAGTTGAGACTCGGGGCGTAACAGGCGAAGGAGACCCCGATGACCAGCATGGAGAAATGCACTGGATCAAGCCTCATGCCGTCAGCCTGTGCTGTGCTGCAGTGCTGCTGGGCGGCGGAGCGAGCTGGAAGAGAGAGACGGCGGCGAACGGGCTCCGGCAGAGCAGGCAGGGCAGAGCGGCAGACCTTGTGGAAGTGTCCATGCCATCTGTGTCTGCCGCTGCTTTCCCCATACGGCTGCTGGCCTCGGATGGGGGGGACACACCAGCCTAGGAACCGGAAACGGCCCGCTTCTGCATGCTTAAAAATGTGATTGCTGCATTCTCCTTCACCAACCACCCTCCCCCTCTTATCTCCTCTTTTCCTGAAAGGCAAAACAAGACTCGTAAATTAGCCTCCTCTCGATTCCAGGGCTGAAACCTCTCTCTCTCTCTCTCTCTCTCTCTCTCTCTCTCTCTCTCTCTCTCTCTCTCTCTCTCTCTCTTTCTCTCTCTCTCTCTCTCTCTCTCTCTGGCTAATAGGCTAGCATCGCATGGGTGGGCGCATTGCCTCTCTGGAAGGAAAAAAGCAGCTTGCGCGTACAGGGGAATCACAAGAAACGATACGCACTCCACGCACACGCACACGCAAGGTCGGGTCCTTTATCCACTTATATCGATGGTCAAAAGAGTCCCGGTCCTGTGAATCCGTTAGTTGGTAAGCACAATAAAAAAGAGAGGGGAAAACCGGGGAGGAACAGACGGACAGGATGAGATAGCAGCGGTTATCCGGTGAGGCGATGCAACAGTAGCGCGCACCCTCCAGCCGCGTCCCCTGCGCCCCTCATCAAACGCGAGCGGCTTACGTGAGCAAACATCACCTGCCCGGTCACTGGCGTCGGCTCGCCACGTCCTGCGCAAACACCCTAATGACCCGGGCACCCACCGGCACACCGCCACCGACCCAAGCAGCATGTGACCATGCCGGTCGCCTGTGTTAAACCTCTGCGGGTGGGTGCAAGAGAAATCACGCACGCAGTGCACAGACACAGCACGGAGTGCGTCTGTAGCCGAGCCTTGTACGGCGCCCACTGTGGATCTCCAGTGCAAGAGGTGCAAGAGAGGCTATAGGCGACTACTCCACACACTGCGGATAGCTGTTGCGATGACTAACGCTGCGAAATTCTCTCAATGGATTCCTCAGCATGTCGAGGCGAGCTGGGAGTTTGGAGATTTCAGCTTTAAATACCCTCAGACACATATGCGCTATCTGCACGCTGCAGGAGAGCACACCCAACACCTGACATTTTCCACGCTAGAATTCGACTCATTGCAGTTCACTAATACTGCCTTGGGATACTGTACAGTTTAAGGACTCTGTGGCAACACGTGGGGGCACCAGTTAGCCCACCCTGCAGGTATTAGGTTGGAAAGACATTCTACCCAAATCCTTTGCCAATCCTGCTCAGCTACAGCTAATAAAACCGCTTTTTTCATTGAATACATCTCCACCAATGAAACGAGAGCTTTGCAAATATGCTGAAGCTTTTTATGGTGACCACAAGTATCCCCTCCTCCCTCCATAGCAAACCAGCCCCTGCCTCCATCTCTGTATCCATCAATCAAACCATTCATAAGATTCGCCTTTCCCTCCCCGCGAGGAGCTGAGCGCCCTTCGCCAGAGGTCAGAAAGCCTTTCATTGTCCATGTTGAGAAAGGGATAAAATATAGTGTCATATAGAGGACATGTGCAGAGGTTTTTTTTTTTCTTACTAAAGATGACTGAGATGAGAAAAAAAATGTATAAGAGCCCATGTCATCACTGTATGCACCTACATCATGGCCTCATCCACCCATTTCACCATTAGCAGGGTCACATTGGGGACCAGTCTCTGTCCATGGTTCTGAAAGCCTTGACAGGTTTAGTGCTGTGTCCCAACAGGCCAGTCACATGACGCCATAGAGACTGAAGGCCACAGCCAGATTGCTGCAATGAAGAGCTGTCTCCTCGCTGCATGTGTCCGTCTTCACTGTAATGTATTAACCTGGGGGTTAGGGTTAGAGTGGACATCTTTTACTGGGAAGTGAAATACAGGTTCAGTGCTGCCCATGCTGCTAGATGTTATCAGATGTGCAGGATTTATCTTTTCTTAGTCAAATGTTGATGGTTCCAGGTTACTGGGATTGTTTCTTCAGTTTGGGGATCACTGCAGCATTTCAACAGGGAAATACAGCCCTTCATCGAGGGACCCACCCACACCTCTTAACCTCTCCGCCCACTGCCCACCCATTCACCGATCTGTCTCTCCTTCATGCATTCAAACGCTCGTGCATTCATTAGAGCCCCCATTCAAAGACCTCATTTACAATTTAAGAATTTCCAAATTAGCCTTGAAAGCAAATCGTTGACGAAGTGAAGGGGAGTAAAGCCGATTCCTGCTGACTGACCCTGGTAGGACTGTCACCGCTGTCACCTCCATGATTCCCCTGATACTCGCAGACCCTGCAGGAATTTCCTCTGGCTGTAAGACTCCTCAACTCATGCCACACAATCCAGCATAAAAAATATTTTTCTTGTGCACCATAAAGGAACTAAACTTACATTTCACTGTGCAGCCCTGTGGTGCACTATGACAATTAAATGGGCCTTGAATTAACAGAGGGTCTGCTTTTGGTAATGCAGTTGCATTTCAGCAGGATGTTGATGAGGTTACCTCGATCGGCCTCTCGTGATAGGCTTGCTGTCAGAGACAGAGCAGCTCTTCCTGTTACAGTTATTTTACAGAATCTTTGTACACCTGTCCCAGATTTCCTCTTTGCAGTCCCTCAATTTCTACATCACTAGCAATACTCATGAGCAAACTCAAATCCCACCTGTTTGTATGCTCATACATGGTTCTGAAAAATGGACATCTGTGATTTATCTGCTCAAACAACAATGGAAATGACTGGGCATGTGCTAAAAATATCTCTTCTATCTATTCCACGTTGACCCCCCTTCTTTCAGATCATCAGTCAGATTAAACTCATATGTGGGGCTAAATCAGTGTTAGGACATTTAATCATATGGAGGCACGTGTGAAGCTTGTGAGTTTTAAAAGAATCATTATTTGGGACACTGTGATTTTTGTTGTCATATGTCAGCTGATACAGTGAGGAGAATTTGCTGCAGGACGTGTTCTCATTTCACACATGTCCTTAAAAAGTCTGTTCCACAAACAATACACAAATAATGTAATAATTAATATTATTCCACAGCCTCCTAATGCCATCTAGCTGTTATATGCTCAACATCCACCAAATTCCCTGCATCATTCTTCTGCTTGAGGTCTGCTCTGGCCCTCTGGGGGGATGCTTCACTGTTGTTGTACCTTATATGACCCATAACAGCAGAAGTGAGTCAGATTTCAACAAATGTTGAAACAATATAAGCTAGTGGGAAAACAAAACAAAATCTCACCTGAAATGAGGAGAAATAAACTAGACAAACCCAAATCATGATGAATAATTATATCTTCAAAAAATGTAAACCCTATTTAGAAGAGTTTCTACTTTGTATGTAAAGTTATTGTGTGTGAATTCGCGCAGTTTTTTTTTCTCTCTCTATGTGTGAGTCCAATCCAGTCATAGGGCAATGATTCATGAAGCTTCACAGTGTATAAGCCCCGTCCCTCAAACTCCCACACTGCTATTATCTATTCATTCAGAAATTTCCCTTTCACCACACTCCCCCTCACTCTCTCTGTGTGTGTGTGTGTGTGTGTGTGTGTGTGTGTGTGTGTGTGTGTGTGTGTGTGTGTGTGTGTGTGTGTGTGTGTCTCTTTCCACAGGGACTGTCCGGGTCCGCTGTCCATGGTGCTGAAAGCCCCAAACAACTGTCCATGGTGCTGAAACACCCAACGCATAAAGCAGTCACCATCAGATACGACTTTTGTTCCTGTTCTGCCATCTATTACTTTTACTGGACAGGTGTGATCTATCTATCTATCTATCTATCTATCTATCTATCTATCTATCTATCTATCTATCTATCTATCTATCTATCTATCTATCTATCTATCTATGTAGGTTGGTATCAGTGCTGCAATGTTTTAGGCTCACGTGGGTGGGGGTTAACTTTCGGTTGCAATACACGGTGAAGGCTGAAGTGAGGATTCTGTGAAACGTTGCAAAGACGCGGCGAGTGTCTTGAACGCAGCCCGCTCGGAGTACTACAGTAACACTAACTACAGTTGCTTTCATTTTTTCATCCTCTTCTCCTCTCACGTCTCGCGATAGAGCGGCGGAGTGGTTTGACGGGCAGTCGAGGTTGCAGCAGGCAGAGGGAGACGGTGGAAGGTAAAGCAGGGAGGCTGCATCATGGCGGACAGAGACAGTGGCAGTGACCACGGAGGGCCCACCGCAGGCCCCGGCTCGCTGCCCCCGGGTGCGATGGGCGCCATGTCCCGGCTGCAGCACGACACTGAGGAGCTCGCCTCCAAGCGCGTCGACATCCAGAACAAGCGCTTCTACCTTGACGTGAAGCAGAATGTTAAAGGCCGCTTCCTAAAGATAGCCGAGGTCGGGGCTGGGGGAAACAAGAGCCGCCTCACTCTCTCCATGTCGGTCGCCGTGGAGTTCCGCGATTATCTCGGCGACTTTATCGAACATTACGCCCAGCTGGGCCCGACCAACCCGGACATGGTGCAGGATGAGCCCCGGCGGGCGCTCAAGAGCGAATTCCTGGTGCGGGAGAATCGGAAATATTACATGGATCTGAAAGAGAACCAGAGGGGGCGGTTCCTGAGGATCCGACAGACCGTTAATCGGGGGCCCGGATTGGGAAGCGCGCAAGGCCAGACCATCGCTCTGCCGGCGCAGGGTCTCATCGAGTTCCGCGACGCTTTGGCCAAACTCATTGACGACTACGGCGTGGACGAGGAGCCGGCGGAGCTCCCGGAGGGCACCTCGCTCACGGTCGACAACAAGCGCTTCTTCTTCGACGTGGGCTCCAATAAGTATGGGGTCTTCATGCGGGTCAGCGAGGTGAAGCCCACGTACCGGAACTCCATCACGGTTCCGTGCAAAGTGTGGTCCAAATTCGGCAACACCTTCTGTAAATACGCGGAGGAGATGAGGAAGATCCAGGAGAGGAGTAGAGAGAAACGGGCCTCCGAACTGCTACCTGAGGGCCCGCACGGCGGAGATGACGGCGACGATGACTGACGCGGATTTTAAGAGAGCCGAAATGAAACAGCAAAGACAAAACTGAACTCTGGGAGAAAACCAGACTTTTAACTGTAAAATAGGAAGAGAATTTCCAAGGGAATCACCCCACACACACAACCTCCACAGACATGGCAGCACCTCTGCTGTCTCCTCGCTCATTTTACTGGATGTCACTCCACTTACCACCCATGTAACAGTAAGCCGCTGCTATCAAGGATTGAACTGTAAGATATGAACTGTTTCCTACTTGATTTAAATGACAATGAACAGAGTGTTTATATCTCTATCAAACGACAGATTTTGCACACATCAAAGCTATTTCGAGAAAAAAAGAGAAATGTTTAAATGTTTTCAAACTGGTCATATGCTAAGATTTAATCGAACATAAAACCAGAGGTCTACTATATAAAATGACAGTCTTCATGTAGAACGAATATTTGACATCAGCACAAAGAGAATATATTATGGACTTTATGAAACCAAAATCTGATACCAGATGTATAGTTTATTATAAAGGTACGCAGAATAAATATGAAAGCGCTCTAAAAGTGTATGAATTGCAGAACGCAGCACTGCAGGCCTGTAAACACCTGTCAGCATGCGTGTAGGCTCATGTTTTGAAAAGAAGTTTGGCAAAGTAGGCTCTAGTCTTTAATTTGACCTAAAACCTTGTAGGCTAATGAAAGCATTTCTATCATGCCGTTCTGGAAATGCTGAGACTCAAAGGTAAACAGCCTATTTTGTGCGCCTCAAACAAATGGGACAAATCTATCTCTGAGCTACTATATTGAATATCAACCCTCTTGCACCATGTCCATATAAACTTAAATGAAAAAAGTGCTAACTTAGATGTACTAATTATGATTTTGTGAATCAGCTGTAAAAAAAATCCTTATTAAGACACCCACGTTTTCTGTGGGTTACGTTTATTCTTTCTGTTACTTTGTTGTTTTTTCCTCTGGGGAGGGGTGGGGGGGAGGGTGGGGGATGCAAAAGGATGAGGTCCACTTGTGGGAGCGCGAGGCGTGGAAACAAACAAACAAAAAAAAAATAGAGACGCGTCAGCGCAGCGCGCGGCGAGGCAACGCATCCTCTCTGACGTCATTACGACCCGTGCCTTATACACTCCACTCGTTTACGTGTTCTCACGTGGATGGTCTGTGACCTCGACCGCTGTACGTTTTCATTTACGAGTGCTGTTATGTAGGCCGAAGTATATACTCACCAGGGCTGCGGGATTCACACCCCTGCGGTGCAGGGAGCATGGGTGGCAACAGCAAAAGTACGCTGAAAGGCTGCTGGGAGTTTGGGGGCCAGCAGTGGTAGTGGGCAGAAACAGAGCTCCGAGCTGCTCCTTCAGAAAGACGGGGTGCTGCCTTACCTACACTTTGGCGGTGTGGGGGGGGAGGGGGCCAGCATGGCACCCTGGAGTCCAGAATCCCTAGCAGCACCCCTGGCCTGGTGGCCTTCGACAGAGTAGAGATGTGTCTCCCTGGAACAGGAGAAAGACCCAGGATGTACCACCTCTTGCAGTGCTGGGTTCGACCCTCAGTGGACCCCATGGAGATTCATCTGGAGATGTTACGGGTGGCTTTGCACACCATATGCACCATGTTGTAAGGAGAAAAATAAAACAAAAACAAAATCAGGAGCAACTGGATGAGGCTATTCGTCAGAGCTGAGATGGATGCTGTTACAGAGCCAGGCAGGCCAGCCGGCCGGTCCCATGCCGTCAGTCTGAGTGCAGTTCAGTGGATGTAGAGGCCTATCAGTGCAGGGCCGAGGCAGTATCTATCTCTTTATGGTGCTACAGCCCCTTGATCGCTCCATGGGGGGCCTCGCCGTTCACTTTTGCATTATTTTTATTCTGATGCTCTTTTTTTTTTTTCCTTCAAAGTTCTTTTCTCCACGTTACGTTGTCCGAAACACGTCAGGTTTCTCCCTCCCGGGCTGAGAGGACTGACCCGCGTAGGACATTTCATATTAGTGTGCAATATTGTGTACGTGCCAATAGCGGCATTGTATCACGTGTATAGACTATTAAAAGACGCAAAAATGTATAGGCTAGTTGATATTTGAAAGCATGACGATGAGGTTGATGCATCTGCATTATATTTCCGAAATGTGAAGTCTCAAGCACTTGCTTCAAAGTGGGAAAAAAAGTCAGACTAGTAGTGAGGTATTTTTTTCCTGTCACGTTCTGTAAACCAGTAGGCTGCCTTGTCCGTCTGTCAGTGCACGTAGACTAGTTCGGGTGTTTTATGTCCCCTTATGGAGTCACCTCAGAGAGAAACCCTTTCCCCCCTTGTCCCTTCCCACAGACACACACACACACACACACACACACACACACACACACGCACACACACACACACACACACACACACACAGACAGTCAACAACCTCTGTCTCCATGTCAGCCTCTCTGCAGTGGCCTACACTGAGGTTGAATAGTATCTTCGTGCTTGGGTCCAGGGGTGGCTGACACACACGCACGCACACACACACACATATGCAGTCTCTCCCTGTTGAGGCCTCTTGTTGCTATCTGACTGTTTGGGAGGCCTCTAAAGTATTTTGAATGGTGTCTAGAACTGCACAAGGCCTCCTGTCATTAGAAGCCAGGAAGCTGTGAGTTTGGAGCCTGAGCGCGACCCTTCTCGCCTGGGACTGCCGACTGCAGAACAGGTGAACTCCGATTTGACTTTGGCTTGTCTGCGGTTTCACTTGAGTTAGGGCGATAGTGATCGGCCACAGCAGACCCAAAGGACAGAGGAGTTCGTAGTTGTTTTTACAATGAGGATCACAATCCTTCTCTCTGATACGGGCAGACTCTGATCTCAGGTCTGCTCCTCTTCCCCGCTCAGGATTCAGAGCTTAAAAAAAAAAGGGTCCTGGCTCTTTGTCTGTGCAGCAAAATACACTCTGTCAGACACACAGTCCATTCCTTCTGTTTGACCCCATCGACCTCTAGGCTTACAGTGAAGTGCTCGTTAACAGTCGATGTGCTCCGAGTGGTTCGTTCACCCATCAGCTTTGTTCAAAGCAGGCTGGCCTGCGACAGCTAACGCCGCTGAGTCTGGTCACAGGCCCGGTCAGAGTGGCGTGCTGCCTAGGTGGCATGAAGGGGAAATACAGACTGCATGGGCCGCAGCTTTAGAGGCCTCAGCTGGAGAAAAGCTGCTAATGTAGTTACAGCCTGGGCCTGCCAGACATGTGGGATAGATGAGGCTAGACTGAAGCCGAATTCCCTAACGCACACCTGGGCTGCGACGCTATGAGAAGTCCTGTTGAATTCTTGCTTTAAAAAGTTGATCTTTCTTTGATTGGTTATGCCTGTGGCTACAGAGCCAAGATAAATGTTCCAGTAAATGCCATCTGTTCCAGGACGCTTTGGCCTAGGTTTGTGTCCGAGTGTTGGTGAGAGGCCTGATGAAGCCTGGCACTGCACTGTGGGGGCTTACCAGCAGCAGCCTACCACGACCTACTGACCCGGCTGTCAGACAGACCCGGTTCGGACTTTTCTCTCTGTTTTGGAGAAGTACAGGGAATCTCTTCCCCCTCTTGCAGAGATGACTATATTTCCTCACACTGCCCTGTGAATTCTAAAAAGCCCATTTCCATTAAACACACGTACAAGCCACCTATGACTATGTGCCCAGCAAAGCACATCTGAGGTCACTCTGAGTTCATCTTGACTTCAACGTGCATCTGGACTGTCTGTTGTGATACAGCACTTATTCCCCAAAGTGTTCTAGCTTTAGCTTGGCTGAATTTAGGCCTCCAGGAGGCTAATGCTACATGAAGACTGGAAATACAACACTTTTCTTCTTTTTTTCTCTTTCTCTAATGGCCAAATATAAGGAGAGCGTGAACCTGCTCATAGAGTTCACTTTGTGAATGCCTCACTCTGTGAAACGCGCACATTTTCTTAAAGATTAAGAGACAAGTCGTGTTGTTCTGTTACAGACTGTAATCGCCTGGTGTTACCGGGCCAGTTGTGTTTTTAGTGCAGAATGATTCAGTTGTGAAACATGACTCGTCCATTTTGGGTCGTAGCTGAGTTACGGGGGGGGGGGGACTTGTGATTTTGCTGAAAACAGCGTGATTAAATCTGATTTCTCAGTTTATGAAAGCTCACCCTGTGTCAAAGCAAAACCCGGAGTGACCTTGCAGCCATGTTGTGCCCACGTTACATGGTCATCCATTTCTGGGACTCGCATGATGCAAAATGGTAGGCAGATGTTTTTCGTCTTGTTTTCTGTGTGAGGAGTCAGCGTGCTGTCCTCCGTGGCTCTGGCTAAGTTCAGCGTGCATGGATGATGGTGCACTGAAACTGTTAGCACCGACGAGAATCGTCTTTTGATTTATCATACAGCAGTAGCCATCGTAGCAATCCCTAATGTTATCCTGCCTTTTGTCTGTTCGTGCTGCAGTGTTCGTCTCGTCAGATTTGATTTAAAAGAGCTTATTTTTGTTGTTGCTCACACAACACGTGACCAGACCATTCCTTACACATTTCAACTAATGGGAAGACAAGGAAAATGTAATAGATGTAACTCAGAAGTGCAGCAGCAGCTACTTGTTGCATGCACTCAAAGTCAGATTGCTATGATGGCTCCAGCTGTAGGTTTCATCTGCTTGCTCCTGCTGTCTTGAACACGAGATTATTCATGTTTCCGACTGCATCCGAGCAGCCACATGTAACGGCGAACTTCCGCAATTGACGTGTGGGTGGCGGCGACCTGCCTCTGCCAAATGAAAACAGACTGAACTTCCATAAGGTGTTCCAGACAACCAAATCTGCTCTGTTTCTGGTTTCAGTGTTGTAGTCTTTCATTGGCCATTCAGAGTTCCTGGTTAATCACGCAGCCAATCGCAGCCTCTGGTCAAAGCCAAGCACTATATGACTCATCACAAACCACCGACAGAGGAGCTCATTCAGCACGTCTTCTGTTTGCACATGCACAGAGTAGTAGGGTCCATCGTGTTTGCAGACTGTATAGGCTACTGTGTATAGTTCTAAAGACATTCTTCAGATGTTTGGAAGATGTTGGAGAATGGATCCTGGATTTTAAGGGGTGGGGTCAATGCACAATGAACATATCCCATGTCACCGTTTGGTCTAAATCCCTTTACCATCCCCATATGAGATAATATGTTGTATCTTTCAAAAATATTTTATCTGTGGCGTGTGTGTGTGTATATATATATATATGGTTTGTTATATATGATGCTCCTCCTTTCAGAAAAATATAACATGTAAACAGGAAAAACATATTGCTGTTTTTTTCCTTTGTATTTTATACTTACAGAAAGCATTGAATAAAAATGGATAAATACTTGCACTTTAGATATATTAAGAAAAATAAAAATCTGCATATTATTTTTGATAGGGATCTCACATTCAAAGAGTATAAATTACAGGCTTTGTGACTATTGCTGGACAGAGATGTATTGAGTTCTACTTATTGAAGTATATTTTGTCTGTGTGTCAGAAGGTTTACTAAAGTAAATTGCATGATAAAGTAGTGCTACACCGATATTGTTCTTTTTTTTAGTTGGTAAAATGTCTGAAAACTGTGATAACAACCCTCTTGTATCATGTTTAACCTCTCCTCACCCCTTCTAGAATATTTCTTACTGAAATATGGCCTTTCCTGACTACATGACGATGGTGCTTACTTTGGCTTTGACATCAAGCTCATCCTATACATCTCAACATCATCATAACCCGCGTCCTTACACTTCATTACTTTCTGTTATGTACTCTCACTACCTTATTAAATTTCCGTTGATGGCAAAAAAAAAGAAGAGGTGTGCTGTTTCGTACATTGCTGTTTGTTTTAATGTTGGGGGAGCGTTGTTGTCTGAAAAATGACTAATCGCGCAATAAAAAGTCATTCCACACGTCCCTGTCTCTGCACAACTGTCTCAATGCTGCAGCTTATCATTTTTAGCCGGGATCAGCTCAATAAGTAGAATTAAAATGAAAAGAGAAATAAAAAAACATCCATTATCTGTCAGCTGAATATTGAAAAAAGTTCAAATGGCCATCAGTGAAGACTGCTTGATGCATGTATCAGACCACAGAGTGCAGGCACTGTATTGATGCTGAAATGAGAGTAAAAACAGTGGATGGATACAAAGATCAGATCTGAAACAGGGCTCCATTCACCTGCTCGTGACTTCCATGTGGAAATCAAAGGTAGAGTGCCAGATTGTTGCCACAGCAGGAAGGACGACACGCTGTTGACAGAACAGTATTAACTGTTATCGGCCAGGTGAGAATTTTTCAGTGTGCCATCAGCAACAGGTCAGTGCACCAAAAGCAATAAAGTGATGGCGCCTTGCATTCAGTTCTCAGCTATTGTGAATCAAACATTACAACCAGCTGATTGTCGGACCGTGTTGTGGAGAACAGTGGGCGTTGTGGCAACAAACCGGGCTAACATTTTAAGATGATTCATCGCTAAAGTGAAATTTTAGCCATAAAATAATTTTAGTCGATGATATCATTTAGACCGTTCAATAAAGCGCAGACTTTTTTTTGTTCATAAAAGCTTTGAGGAGTGACTTTTCTGACATAACGGGCTGATTTAAATTGGACCTGTGCTGTATTAAACTGGCAGCAGCGCAGTGGTAACACATGAACACTGTTTCATTTGAAAAGTACAGTCCCTGCTTTTTCAACTGTGCGGCCTCTTTGCATTCGTCTGTTCGATATCAAACTAATGCAATTACAGCCTGAGGGGAACTGAATGTCAAATTAGATTTAAGTACATTTGGGGTTTATCTGTTGGCTCTTGTTTTTGGGCTCTGTGTGTGTGTGTTTTTTTTTTAATAGATTCATGTCCATCTTTAAACACTGTGGTAGCTTCAGAAAATTCATCAGACACAAGTCGTGTTGCTGAAGACACAATATCAAGTATATATGTATTTACATATGCTGTATGCTCATCTTTGCCCCCCCTTATTCTTAATATGGTGACGTATCAAGCCATGCTAGCAGGGCCACTTCCCTGTTCCACTTCCACAGTGCAGAGACAGTATGAGGGTTTGTTCATGTCCCCAAGACAAATTACTGCATATTTTGTGTAAAATGGGGAGCAATGCTAATTCCAAGAACGCTTATTATTGAACCTCTTCTACCATTAATCACAATAAAAAGGTAGTTTGGGGTAAATAATATCAGAGTGGTCACAGCTTTTAAAAAAAATAGTGATGCCACCACATATTATGTATGTTTTTGGTTGCTTGTGATAAAGTAATTGATAAAGAAAACAGCTTTTTATTGGGTGGGCAAATCATATGTTATATTTGTTTTTTTCTACAGCAGAATGCTATTATGACCTGGGGTATACCAATATACTCACAGCTGGACAGGACATCCATTTGATAAATATTAAACTATATATACTGTATATAATATATACAGTATATATAGTTTAATATATCAATGCTGAGCCTTTTGTATGTGGTAATATTACCACATACAAAAGGCTCAGCATTGTCCATTATGATATTATGCTAAAAAAATACAACATACATACATCTTGTAGTGCCAGTATTGGCTGGGAGTAGTCAGCTCAACAACAGCTAAACAGCTGTAACAATAAAGGTAATTATAGATCAGTTGTTTCTCAGTGATAATAATAATAATAATGGCCTTATCTATTTGACACTGTTGATAAGTATCAGCAGCCATGAGTTGAAAATGAAATCAGCATTTCTCAGCTGCTGTGGCTGAGCTTCTCCAACATGTCTGCTGATGCTGGAGAAATGCTGTGAGACACCTGAGGGAAGGCTTCAAGACGTGGTGCATTAACAGAGGATGGGGAGATGGTACAGCTCTGTGTTAGACCATCATTTACTGGAAGGGACTCCGTGCATTGCTTTGCAAAAGCTATTAAAGTTATTTATTCACATGAATTCAAAGTGTGTGTTTTTGTCAAGTTAATGTAGTCTGTGTGTTGTGTGCCGTAACAAATCGACTATCATACTCGCACTTTTTGTGAATCTGCTCTTCTGACTTGCTGCTGCTGAGACGCTCACTGTAAAGGTTTCCATGATGGATAGATACTGTAAGCTCTCACAGACAGTTTATTGTCGGTGGCTGTTGGGTGCTTCAATGCTTTGGTCTGGTTAACAGCTATTTTATACTGGATTTGACGAATGTGCTAACTTTCAAATTTAGCTCTTAACTGCAGGCTAGACATATTTTTACCATCTTCAAAAAAAAAAAAAAGTGAATTTACCCATGTTGTAATTTTTTTATACAGCTGAAGAACAAAATGTGTTCCCATTACACAAATTAAGAATATCAAAGATGTCATGACACCCAGGTTAGCAAACTGCTGAGAGCCTTTTTCTATCCGTTGACGATGTTAATAAATCACCAACACAATCATCTGTATAAAAGCTTACTTTATGAAGCACAGACTAAATATTCAGTAAATATGTCCTTTACATAGTATGAGCATCCTGTCAAAAAACAGTTCCGATATACAAACAAAAAGACAGATCCAATGCTGACATCAAAGTGCCGAAGTTGTCATTTTTTTTAAATAAAACATAACAATCAACAAATATTTTTCGTCACAATCCTATATTACAACACAGGCCTACCCTAGAACATTGGGAAACAATGGTTAGCACAACAGCCAAAGTGACTATAAGGGGAAGTCTCCCTGTAAGAAAGCAATTATTTATCCTAACAATACAGCTTTATAAAATGGTTCTCTCTCTCTCTGAAAACTCAGCTCCACTCCAGCATTTTGGTCTGTACAAGGATCCGGTTCCAGGATTTCAGGTTACCAGCCAAGTCCCAAAATGATAGTAAACCCCATCAGTCACTATTAATATGATATACAAAGCAGCAGAAGCACTGCGTCCAGAGCCAGAGATATGATTGTTCATCCCGTCGATGTCCATAGCTCTGGTTAGGTCGTGGACGTGCTTCTGTGCCACGCCGAGGCTGAGCGAGGGGGCACCAAGTTCACTGATCTACAGTTGTGTCATAAGCAAATTACATAGAAAGAGAAAAGGTGTGTGTGTGAGTGTGTGTGTGGTTAGTTTGGGATCAATTAAGGTGCTCACAAACAGCAGTACCGCCACCCCTCTCACCACTTCATCACAACAGTACACAAGTCCTTTCCCATGAGAAACAGGCTTAATATGTTGTGTTCCTCTGTTTGGAAAAATGCGTGCCAGGTGACTGTTTTGCCTGTTCCTGGCTGGCAGAGGCGGTCTTACACAGAAAACCAATCTCTTCCTCTTAGAAAGCAAGTCTTTTCTCCTAATCCTCCTCTTCACCCATGTGGAGGATGTTTTGATGGCTACTCTGCTGGTGGAGTTGTTTTGATGCTGTTTTCCTCTCCATTCCAGTATGCTGACATCTTTCTTGACTTTAGCCAATAAGCTGGAGCAGTCCTGCTGCTACACTCTCCAATCAGCCAGTCTCTGTCTAAGGGACGCCAGAGCCTGCTTTCCCAAAAACATCTTCATCTGTTAGGAAGGATGGCAGTGGAAGGAACACGCCTGTACTGGTCAATGCCCAATGAGAGGCTGAACGAGCTATGATAGGTCCATTTTACATGTTGTAAATCAGAACAGAGATGGGTTTGATTTTGTGATTGAAGAGGTAAAGGTACATCTTTTGTGACAAGGATGATGGCTGCCTTTGTGCTGAAGATGCTTTTGAGAGATCCAGGCCTGATTGTGATGGCGGTCTTATTCAGCAGAAGGCCATTGGATTGTTTCTCACCAAACATGCTCAATAAAGTCTTCATACAAAAGCGTGACCCTGCTATATTTACATCTTCTCGTTGCCTACAGCTTCTACATCCCAACTGGAACCAGTTAAAAAGAGCATGCACGCACGCACGCACACGCACACACACGCACACACACACACACACACACACACACACACACCGGCTGACCCACTCATACAGTACACCTCCAACCCACACTTTGCTGTTCTGCCCTTCATTTCGATCTTCAGAAACTTCACACCCAACCATATGTTGTTACATACGAGCTCTTTCAGCTCAGTGCTCTCCTTCGTGATATAAGAGGGGTAGTTTTTGGGATAAAACAGAGCATGGTAACGTTATCCTCTCCAGTTCAGATTTGAGTTGAAAGAAAAACAAAACAGCGCAATTGAATACATATCAGTATTTGGGGTAGCGGCAAAAAAATCACAGAACAGACTCTCTGATAAGTGACTGGCAAACACTCTCCAAATCCCTCAACAACTAGTGTCAAGGTGCCCTTGAGTAAGGCACTCAACCTCCAGTTCCTCTGGTGGAACAGCTTAGTGAACAGTTCAAACCACTACTGTTCCACTTGGCAGCTCCTTTACACTTACAAATGCACATAACTGTGTGAATGTCAAGAAGGAAACTGCTGGAAAAGAGCAAGCACACTCAGTGTAAACCCTTCCCGGGGCGAATAAAGGTTTGTGGAATCAAATAAATAAATAAATATGCTATACATGGCAGGGACTTGATCCTTCTGAGAAGTTCTTTTGAGAGTTTTTGTAGCTCTGGGACAGATATGTTGCATTCACACACCACACTCCACCCATACTGTACTGTAGGTCCGTACACACGCCTGTGAGAGGCTGGGTGTGTAAACAAAAAAAAGGCCAAAATGCTACAGCAGTACCATCTCCATGTGAATCACTGCCGGACTCCTGGACTGCAGGACAAGGACAGGACAGACAGGACAAAGTCAAACCAGTCTGTCTTTCTTTGTTCTCTATCTGGCCTTAATATAACACATTATAAATTACTCAAAGTTCTGCTCATAACGAAAAACACATTTCAACTAAAGACGACTGCATCGCTCTGAGTTCCATGTCAAAATACTGACGATGTTGTTATAAATAGTGATCACAGTTATGATCGTTTCAATGTGCAATAATAAAAGTTCAAAGAACTGAGGTTTGGCGGGGTCACTTGTCGGGTATCAAGCGCGGGCTCTTCATCTTCTTCATCTATTGCTCAAGGACAGAAACTTATCACTAGGGTTGATAAATTCTGGGAAGGATAGTGACAGTCAGGAGGAACGGAGAAGCCCAAAACACAAAAAATGAACAAAAGAAATAAACGTAGTAAGAAGTTGGAGGATTAAGCTAGTTTGGCTCGGAGGGATGTTGTTTTGTGGGCTGTGGTCTCTGGTCCTCCTTCCTCCCCTCAACTCCTCTGTCCTGGGGCAGCGGCCCTCCCATTCAGCCCGCCGTGAGCCTGGCTGATGGACGGGGAGGACTGCGTCTTGCGGAGGTGGCACTCACGGCCAGCCAGGCCACCCTCCATGATCAGGCCACCCATCACGCTGGCCTCGATCTTCTCAAGGTCGTCTGTCTCTGCACGAATTTTGGCCTGCAGGAGGCTGATGTACGTCTCATACCGAGTCTTCTGCTCAGAGAGAGGGGAGGAGGAGAGGGAGAGGGAGATCAAAAGAAGATGAAACAAGAGTTTGGACAGTCTGACACTTCAGAACGGGCTTTACTTTTTCCAGCTTCACAATGTATTTTTCATTCTGAGAGGGATCGTTTTATATTTTGCTTGATTGAGGCACTAAAATAAGAACTGACAGTTTAAGACACTAAAAAAATAAGCTCCATCTATCGACATTATTTGAATAACATGGAATAAACTGATAAGAGTGATTGTGAGAATTGAGATGTGCTAACTGCTACAAATAAAATATAAATAAATAATTTTAAATGAAACATCATACGTGACAGACTAAAATAGAATGGGTAAGGAGAGAAAACAGCAGTGACACTGGCCATCTGTCGTGCTTTTTGGCCTCATAGCTGCCCTTCAAATTACAAATAAATAAATAAGAACAAGAAACAGGCAAATTAACTGAATCTGCACCTCGTACGTGAGGTAGTGCTCTTTGAGCCGGAACTCCTCCCACTCTCGGCTTTTGGGGTCGGCTGAGGGCGAGTTTTTCCGGTGCTCCTCCAGCTCCAGGCTCATCTGCTTCAGCTTGCTCTCATGACTCAGCAGCTGCTGATCCTGCACCAATCACAGGCCAGAGGAAAACCAGAAGACCCCCAACACAGCCAATCAGATGCAAGCGGACACAAATAGACTATGTAAAAACGCCCCAACCCAGCGTAGAGATTTTTAATGTCGAAGCATGGTGCATGCTGCTCTGATGAACTTTATATTATGTACAAAACATCGATCATAACTAGACATTTATTGTACAATATTATATTGTGTTTCTAGAGTAAAATACAGGCCAGCATAGTGTGATAGATGCTCTTGTTCCTAACAGATGTCATCAACTGTGTGAGTGTACCTGGTTGAGTCTGGTGGATGAGGACGGCAGGATTGGCCGACAGAATTTCTTCATAGAGCCGATGGCGGCAGGGAACGCTGGAGCGGAGAACAGAGCTGCCACCAGGTTTATCCGGAAGATCCAAGACATCATCTCCTCCTCACTACTGCAGAGACAGAGAGAGAGAGAGAGAGAGAGAGAGAGAGAGAGAGAGAGAGAGAGAGAGAGAGAGAGAGAGAGAGAGAGAGAGAGAGAGAGAGAGAAGAAAGTAAAGTCAGGGGATACAATCAAAATTGTGTGATGGACATTTTGTTTGTTGTGCACTGTTGTCTGGCCACATCGGCACGGGTTCTCCAACAACAAAAAGCCTGGTCCATTCGACGGCAAGAGAGAAAATTGTTGCAATTCACAGATTTGTTATTAAATGTTATTTAAATGATGTCATTGTCATCTCTAACTCCCACCAACTATTATTTTCACATTGTGTGTCTCAATGAAAACTACATATTTTAAATGTAACTGTTCTTTTTTCCCAGCAAAGAGGCGATGATATGATCGGGAAGAGCAGTCCAGATTGAGTTTATATTTCAGCCTACATATCACCTGTGAATGCCAAACTCTGCAAACACAAAAAAGGAGGCTGTCTGACCTTCAAGTCTGATTCATACTTTGGAACTTGCAAGCTTGATTTTATCGAAATGACAAACCTACAAAAGGCGCAAGATGTTGACAATGACAGAGGATTCAGGTATCACATCATACTCGTATGAAGAGTTAGTTATTTTTCAGTGTCCTAAGGAGCCCTTTTAGATTCAAGTAGGAGACAATCCATTGAAATGTTTCATGATCTTTAGGTGATGCCAGAAATTGAAAACTTGAAAAAAAATTTCAGAACATATAGTGTGTGTTGTACTTGTTTTCTTCCCTGTGCTTTTGAGTTTGGACTTTCTGATGTATAATCAAAACATCTCAAATTCGACTGGGGTGACTTACGGGGCGTGCAGCAGAAAAACTCTCCAGTCTGAGGTTTTAAGCTTCAGCACGTTGGCTCTCTTGCTGTAGTCTGTGGCACGAGTGGCTAAAGAATGGTGGATGCGCACTGCGTTCTTCAGGTCCACCTCTGAAATGTCGGCATCAGGCTTGTACTCATCCTGAGTAAGTAACAAAAAAAAACAACAAACAGAAATTGTAGATCTTATGTTTAGGAGTCTGTGAATCCTTTCATGTTTCAGTCCATTTAGTTATTTTGTCTCTCACAGCAGAGAATAGAATTCATATTATATATTCGAGTTAAAATGGTGAAAATATCACGCAGAGCTAATACAATTCCTTCAGGTTGAAAATTTTACATCCTTACATGTGTTTAGTACCGCCTTCCTACCAGCAGGGGGAAACAAACACACAGTATAGCAGTCATGCCTCATTTCCTCTCTTGATGCTCGCTCTGTCTCGCTCACACACACACACACACACACACACACACACACACAAACACACACGCACACAGAGCAGAGCAGCGAGCAGCATCCACCACCGCAATGACAGCAGTGGTGGATGTGTGTTTCTATGGTAATGGAGCAGAGGACGTGATGCGGTACCTTCTGCAGATACAAGATCATCCCCTTCAGAACTGCGTAGAACTTCTTCCAGCCACGACGACCCCTCGGAGCTGGAAGAGTGAGACAGGAAAATAAATTTCTATCATACTCACACATTTACAGTCACTTCATCCAAAAGTGTGTCAGTGTACGAGCATATGTGTACAATCACTCACTGCGTTTGCCGTCCATGTCTGCGTGGCTCTTGCGGGTCAGCACTCCATGTTTGTAGGTGACAGCATTTAAGAGAATGGGAATGGCGATGAAAGGGTTACTGCCATCTGTTACCCTGGCAACACGCTTACTCCCGCCCTCACATTGCTCCTCCACCAGCTCTGACAGACTCTTCCTCAGCTCCTCCTCCTCACTGCACACACAAATACCCATTCAGATAAACCTGAGCAGCACATATTCAAGTGGATTCACTTCTTGCATACTGCACATACTTTTCCTTTTAGTGACCATTAAATGCATACTCACACTGCCCACTCAAGCTTCTCATTCTTGATTGAGTTATACAAGACCTGTGTGGGCAAAGCAATAAAACTGAGAAATTCATCTTTCTTTTTGGATTTATTTTACTTTACTACGGGGTGAGAATTCATAGGCTAAGAAAGAGGAGGTCTGTACCTTTAATAAGTCTTTAGGGAAATCTTTGCCATTGTTGAGACCATCTAGATTACTGATAAACTGTTGGCAAGACATCTTCTTCCCAATGTTCTGAGGAACAAACAGAGAAACAGAAATAAACAAAACATCATTTCAAGTTTAAGAAGAAATTTCACTGTGATTTTTTTCATGTGTGGAGCCACACTGGTCAATCTTTGGCTCAGCTCAGTATCCACAGACGTTGATAAATCTTCAAATTCTAAAAGAACTGATAATATTAAGCTGCTTTTATCTGCCCACTGGGTGGCAGTGTGATTCTGCTGGTTCTACTGGTAGTGGTGGTGAGTCATTATAGCTTAGGAGGTATCAGCTTATCTACCTTTTTGCGTGTTTTAACCACTAATCATGATGCATCAGTAGAGTGAAAACACAGGGAGGTGTTTGTGTGTTAATGCCCCCCTCTGCCTGAATCATGCCTGTAACCTAAACATATATGTATTACAGTAGGAACTAAATGTCAACGCACCCACTGCTGGTAAAAAAAAAAAAAAATTTGGTTTGTGGTTTTTATTCACATTTTCCTCTGAGGAAGCCACATAACGGACAAGAAGTTCCCTTCTGTCGGGAAAGTACAAAGAACATGTGTCACAAAATATCTGATGCTCTATTTATTCAGTATATCCAGTAAATAGCGAAAGCTGTGTCTTTTACAGCCACAGACCAAAAGGAAGACCTACTCAGTTCACCAAAATCAAAGAAATTATATTTTCATATACCAAAGGTAGTGGGACAGTGCACTCTTACTAAGTTAATACATTATATTCTAAAATGTATAGCCTCTTCAAAACTGCATCTGCTCTAGAAGTTGGAATTCTAATTTAGATATTGTGACTGCAACAGTCCACAGGATAAAAGGGACAGATCAGTTGCATTTGTCACAGCTAACATCAGAGCTGCATTTTATTTTAAGCTGAATAAATATCAGCCAAAATGAGCTACTGCCCATTTCTGTTTGGTAAACAATATTTAATCAGCCAAATATTTTTGGGTCACTGATCAACAATGATTTCAAAAATGAATCTATCACTGTGTGTGCATCCTTTATTATGATCCTAATATGACATCAGTTTTGAAACCATGACTTAAATACTATTGTTAGCTGACAAGAGGGGGGCAGGTGTCAATGAGATCAGTGTTAGTACTATAATTACACTTACCACCTGCAGGAGCGGAGAGAGACCAGGGGACCAAATTTGGTTAGCAGGGGAAAGATATGAACGAGAGGAAGAGGAAATTGAAAAGAGAGAAAGGGTATTAGTTAGAGGAGGGATATTCATTAAGAGTACTATTAGCAGGGACCAAGTCAAGTGAGCAGGAGGGTCGAGGAAAAGCACAGCACAAGGCCTGTGATACTGATCGTGTTATGCTAGCCAGACCAGTGCTCCAGTTTAAAACCAAGCAGATGAGACTATTCGAGCAGAGGAGAGACAGAAACAGGTCAGAAAGTAGGCCGCGTAGGAGAGAGAAAGAGAGAGGAAAGAGTAGAGAGAAAGACAAGGAAAGAACAAGAAACAGAAAAGATGACACTGTGACACGCCATCACTGACAAAGGACTGTCTATATACTTTGTTTGGAGGAATAGCAATCCTGCAGAACCAGTAAGATAGAGAACTGTAGTACATACATGTCCGTGTAGATCGGTGTTGAGCAGCATGAGGGCACAGGTTAATGTGTGGGCTCCATCTGCAACAAGACAATACACAAGGCCCAGGTCAGCTAAATGTCACATGCACACAAATTCACATGACTGCAGTGCCATGCATTCCTTCATAGGACATGCAGACATTAACCACACAACATCAAAAGCCTGCATGCTACAATGATCTCTGCCTGTGCTCTATCTGATCTGAATTGATTCAGTATTTACATTTATCACAGTCACATTTGAAGGTTTAATCAAGCAGCACCATGTAAACATGTTGCACTCAGGGGTGTTTGTTGAACTGGGATCAATGTGGAAACTGCATTAGTAATCATCAGTTTATATTTATGTTGTTACATTTTGTACGGCTGTTCTGACAGTTTATTCTCTTAATAATATTGTTTCTCATTGGATTAAAGCCATCATCATCATCATCACCCTCACGACTCTCACCTTCAAAGGTGGGTGTCTGTGGGTTGCAGTGGCAGAAGCGTCTGGAGAAATGTACGAGGATCCTCTCTCTCTCCTGGGTCTCTCCCATCAGTGGAAAGGCCTTTAAGAAGTTCCTGTTACACAAATGAAGCCATGAGGTCAACAGGAGGTCAGATGTTTGCCTGTAAGGCATCGCTGGAATATGAATGAATCAAATCACTTCTGGCAGTGAATAAAATTTGCAGAGGAATGGAGCCGATAGCTTTGTTTGAAACCTTGTGAAACATTTCACTGAGAAAAACTACAACAGTTAAGGCTGCTTTTTAAAACTTGGCTTAGTGGTCATGTACTCTGTAGGAAGGAAGGATTTTGTCATTTCTTTGTAATTGTAATTGTTTGGCAAAATCATCTGGTTTCATACAAGGTGCAGTCTCACTTTCATCCTGTACATTTTGAGGTGAGAGATTAATATATATTATTGAAACAAATAGGCTTTTAATCAATCTGCAAGTTATTTGTTACACGACATGTGAAGACGCCACCTGGAACACTGCATAGGCTAAATGATTAATTTATTAATAATAGAAAAATCATCATATTAATCAATAATCAAAATTTTTGTTAGTTTCAGCCATAATTAATTGTCCCTCTCCCAAATTTAGAATTAAGATGCAGAGAAACTACAGACTGAGAGAATCTCTATGCAGTCAGATTAATGCAGAGCACTACAGTAACTTCATTAAACCAGACTTTAAACAGGTTATAGGTTACTTTCTAACAACAGTAAGATCGTCTGGCCTGGTCTGAATTGCACACATGCAGCCTCTTAAGTGCACAACGCTGAGCTGCAGGCAGCAGTTTGAGACAGCAACATGTCAGTGGTGTACTTCGCAGCTGTCAGCTCCACTGGCTAACTGTACTCAACACGACAGCTTGATTAGCACGAAGCTAATGCCTTGTGAAGAGGGAAAGTGAAGAATACACCCACGCATGCATGTGTATCGACGTCTACATCAAACACTCATCAGTCCCAAGTGCTGACTATGCATTACCTCAGGGCTCGATCCAGCGACAGGCCGGAGAAATCAAAGAAACTCAGGTACTCTGATGCCACCAACTGGCTGAACTCATTACTGCAGAAAGACAGAAAAAAGAGAGCATCGGCACATCAACGTGGCACTGAAAACACATGAATGTGTTATATAAAAGTTTCCCCCCTGTATTCACGAAAGCTCTTCCAGTATAGGAGCGAAGTAAGCGTGTGCAGATGTCTTTGAAGATGAGTGTAGACGACAATCAGGTGCATCGATGTGTTCATTATGTCTCTCTCATCTATACACGTGTGCATGTTGAAATACTGAACATGCGTAACTGTCAACACGTTTTCCTCTGTTTCTGTTGATTTCCCAGTCCATCAGTCATCTTGTGTGTACATGTGTTACTGTGTGCGTGTGTGCGCGTGCTCACTTCTTGCCCAGGTGTCTGGCCACGTCACATCGTTTGAAGCCCTCAAGGTGATAGAGGCGCTTGGCCAGCCTCTTGGCGGCCTCACAGTCGGCTCGGCAGCCATTGGCCAGAGTGTCGGTGCTGCCGCGCTCCAAACGCTCCAGACTGCCCAGATCGCACTCGTCTGAGTCAGACAGCACGTCTGTGAGGTTGGCATCACTGGAGGAGAAGAGAACATAGGCACACACAAACATGCACACAAGCAGGTGCAAAGGTTAATGAAAGGAACACATGTCCTTTGTTACATGCCCCCCCCTTAAAATCAGAGAGAGGAAACCCAACTGCTGAGCATAAAATGCAATTACATAAACGTTCACATACACACAAACAGAAGTCAAATGAGGTTTAAATGCCTTGTTATGACACTGACCCAGTTTCTCTGTCACTTAATGTCCTACTTTAATGCAGCGACTCCAACGGCTGATTCTGAAGCAGCTTTCACCTGCCATGATCTCTTCCAAAAACCTCCACTAATCTCAGACTCTTAAGCTCTAACATGATTTGAATTTAAGTGGTGTAATATAAAAACTAAATTCCCTTAATTTTACATTTCCATTCCTCTATTTCAGGTAGATGTAGCCTGGAAGTTAGTAAGTGAGCTTTTCATTTATAAAGGTGCATATACAGTCCCTGTCATGCTCTCTCCAGTCTCAACAACTCCAATCAACTCGCCTTTAAGCAAAACACCCAACCTTCAAATGAACAAGTAACTTTCCCATTTCATGCTCATCACTAGGCTGTCTACTGGTTCCCAGCTGTGAATGGGTGTATCTATGTGATTATGAGGCAGGGCGTTTCTGCAAAAGGACTGAATGTACTGAATCACCCCTGCAGGAGTAGTTAAGGTTAGGAAAAAATTAAACGAGCTGTTGAAAACGTGAGAGCAAACACGCAGCTTTCATTGCAAAGTAATGACATGCAAAGTCTGCATGAATGACAGATGTTCTTGAACACTACGTACTGTTTGAGGTTAAAATCTCATACTGTACATTTATATTGTAATATAGTATCGTTTCAAACAGACATGCATTAAAAAGTTGTTCTTTTAGGCTCTTTTCAGCATCACTTGACGACTTGACCACTAGCTGCGCTGCATTTCAATGCCAGTAGAAAAATATTTAAAGCATCTGCTTGCAGATATGCAAAGCTATTGAGTTGATTGTTTTGAAAATGATGAAATGATGTTTGTAGATAGGGCTGAATAATTCATCACAATATGAATGAAATTTAATATGGTCAAGAGCAATATCCAAATCTCAGGGGCTGCAATTTTTAGATGAAGGTAAAATGTGTCACAACATATCTTTATAAATGAAGCATTGTGGTGATACAAATCATATTCTCCGGACATAAGGCAACATGCTTGTTCCCTTACATCATCATCATTCTTATATTTTCTTTTTTTCAGTGAAATTAAATGCAAAAATTAGCATTCTCACTAAAATTGTGATTTTCATCGCAATTAGAATTTTTGTTAAAATTTTCTCAGTGTTTTTTTCTGCATATCGTTCAGCCCTGCTTGAAGACCTAACATTGACAAATGAGGTCATCACTGCGCACAGTGTCTTGCTGAGGGACACAGTTTGATGAACTGTCTAATCAGGCCAAGGCCTCACACTCCCTATAACTGTTTAAGCGTCATCAAGAGAACAGAATCGAGGCAGTGTATTAATTAGTGTCCTACTTATTTATTTATGACTACTGAGGTAGTTTGATAAACATGCTGAGCTGTGTCAACTGTACTACTTTGCACCGTATACTTTGGTACACACACAGTGCTGATGGTTTGGTTTTAATTACTCATCAAAAAAAAACAAAACATTTTGTTACTTTTGCTACTTCACTGTGCCTTCTTCATGTCTTACTTAGAGTGTCCATAATTCATTCATCCCACCCAACCGCCCCACAGGCAACACTGAACATTCAAGCAAAACAGCATCACATTTAATATCAAGGAACACACATTAACTGCACTCTACTGCTGGATGTATCAGCAAATCAGCACAAAACAGCAAACTGTCTCAGTTTTATTTGTTGAGAAAGAGATTACACACGTTCATCTCCATCAGTCTAAATAGCATTTTCCTCATTTCCTGTCTGTGTGTGCATCTGCGTGGCATCGTCAGCGTTCTCGCCAGATGATTCAGATGTTTTTTGCATAATCTGATCAGCCCAATTGCATTACCCTCACAAATTGAATACATTATGCACTGCTGTCGAAAGGGATTTGCTGGTTACCATGGATACAGCGGAAGCCGAGTGTCCTGTGCTAGAAGAAAAAGTAAAAGGATTGTAGTCTACCTGCAGGCTGTCTATCACAGTCTTGCGTTGTGTGGCAGAAACGCACATCAGACAAAAATGGGCCGCTACAAAAGACAAACAAAAACAAACACAACCAGTTTCCACAGCCAGGAGTCTGCCCCCTGCCTTCGCTTGCTGAAATCTACAGAGGGCCCTGACTTCCCTGTTCCAGGCAAGGCCACACTGTCCCATCTTGTCTGATTTATTTGGTTCTGAGAACTATTTCTTCAACTGGCCCCTGACCTTTGACCAATTTGCTTGGGAGGCCCTACAAGGTGCTATAGCCTTAACAACACAGATGCCAGGGTTACAAGGACAAATAAAACCTCTACCTTGACGAGGTGGATCATGCAAACTCCTCCACTTTATCGCAGAGGAGCATCACTGCCAAGAATGACAATAAGACTGCAGACACAGTCTGCTGGAAGCAGTTTCATCTGCAGGGTGCCTGGGCTCATCCTTGGGGACAGGGTGGGGAGTTTGTATATCCGGACGGAGTAAAACCACCACTCTCTCATGTGGAGAGGGAGCCCGTTGAGGTGGTTTGGGCATCTGATTAAAATATTTCCTGTCCGGCTCCCTCTGGGAGGATTCTGGACATGCCCAACAGGGAGGAGACCTCTGGGCAGAACCCCAGCTTGCTAAATGGAAAGGAAAGTCATTGGAATCCCCTTTGGAACCCAGACAAGTGGTTTGAAATTAATAAATGAATAAATATAGACATGAATAAATATTGCACAAATGCTCTTACACACTTGAAGACGTTAACACACGGACACGCATGCACGCGCACACACAGGGATTCACACAAAATAAAATGAGTCCGTGGTAAACCATCAAAACAATATCTGGTTTGGTGTTTGTGGTGAAATTGCTTTCGCTTGTCTGACCATATTAATTCACTAGACTCAGAGAGACCTCATAAATCATTTAAAGCTCATATCAGCCATGGGACAAAATGATGCCGGGCTACCCCAATTCACTGCTGTCTGGCAATGATAGAACCAATGCACACATGCACCCGCGCGCACACATAGACACACAAAGCAACAGTGAGTGAGACAAAATATGAAGTGTCAGATATCTAGCGCAGGCCCTTTGTGGCCCCATACTTGGCATTACTACGGGCCAAGTGGCGCACAGTAAACCTATTTGTCTATCTAAAGGCACAATTCTGCATCCCCAGGGCATATTTACTCAGCGAAACCGCCACTTAGTCTGTGTATGTGTGAGTGAGTGTGTCCGAGATGGAGAGCGTGATGGGGCATGCCACTGACTCATGCTACTAATCTCTTTGGCTGTGCCCATATCCACACCTACAAGGTGTGTCTGCGTGCAAGGTGTGTGTGTGTCTATGTGTTTGTGTGTTTGTGTGTGTGTGTGTGTGTGGGGGGGGGTATCTTCCATCAGGGTAGGAAACTATTAGGGGATTAACTGGATTATGAAATTCAATTATTTTCTTTGACTTTTTTTGAGATAGAAATACAACAGAAAACACTCACACGGAAGGGCTCTGTGTGTGTGTGTTAGTGCATGTGTGTCAGGCTATCTGCTGCTATACCATTTCTGCAAAAAACACAATTGCAATGTTGGACTCTTGAAACAAACAACACCTCCAGTTACGAAAACTGACACTAAGTTATGTCCATGCGTACGTTTTTTCACATAGTTATTGACAATTTGGGGTCATCAATGGCCATGATGGTTAAAGAGCTATATTGATTTGGTGAGTACAAGGCAAAAAAAAAAAAAGAGAATTCAGCAATTAGGTATGTACCTCAAGTAGGTTACAGTTGAAACAGCGATCTATTAATAGAATAGTCCTGGACAAAAATAATGGCAAAAATTGATTGATCATTGAATTGATTGAGTGAGTGATTAATCAGTCAATAATCAAGTAATAATGCCAAAAAAAAATCTCTAAATCCACTTTGGATTAGCAAGCACTTTGAGTTCCTGTGGGATTACACCGCAGGATATAGAAATACTGACTGTGAAGTCACTTCTATCTTAACTTTGGTAGCGTCGAGAAGTCCCTGGATAAGAAGTCCAATCGTAATTTTTCGTACGGTCACTATTTCCATTTTGCCACGCAGCATGATGTTCCCACCCATTTGGATGCAAACGCTTAAAACAATCCCTGGCCTGTAGAGGTATTAGACTTACAGCAGCTGCAGCAAAAAGTCGAAGTGAACATCATATTCCTCTTTCCACATCGTCTCTCGGATCTTTGAAATCAGCGGGGAAAGGCGCGCGACGGTCCGTCCGCCTCATCACCCTGTGGTCGGTAAAATCTCCATCGGCCCCGAATTTCTGTTTAAACTTCAATCCAAGTCAGATTTCTTCAAGGCGGAAGTCAGGTCAGTCATAATTATAGGTTATCCGGAGATGATAAAGTAGAGCGTAGCGTTATTTCACCATAGTGTCAACAGGCTGGGAGTGTGTTTTCAGTTCTTTCCTTGAACTTTCTTGGCTGCCTCAGCGCTCCACAGAGGAGAGGATGTAGGGGGCGGAGCAAACGACAGGACAGGCTTTTCCTGATGAATTAGACCATTCCTGGTGGTGGCTTTACAATGGCTCTGTGTGTCCCAGCCAACACGACTTCCTCTGCAGTTAAGTGAAGGGCTCCGAGCCAGCAGATCAGTTCAATATCTGCAGGACGTCCTGTATTTGGACTCTCGAAGTCCTCTAAGCTGCTTTCCAGCATGTAGTTATTTGATGTGGTTATTTCTGTACATTCATTCCGTGCATTGCTTCAATGCAGCTCAGCAACCACTGATGAAAGGCAAAGGGTAAAGCCACCTAACATTAATATAGTATATGAAAAATGGCTGAGCTTTAATTTGGGAGAGCTTACCACCGATTTGGTCAAAAAAAATCTATTTTTAATGTAAAATGAGGACGTAAAAGACACACTGACACATCCCTGCATGGTAACCTCACCATCTAAATTCTGCCTTCCTCTTTCAACACTGGTGGAAAGAAGAACAATAGAAGAAGAGGACTAAGAGGGAGCTGAAGGGTCAAAAGTACATTATTTGGGGGGATGAATTGGAAGACGGGACCAGAGACAAAATCCTGGAGGAAGTCTGATTGGTATTTGGACGGGCCAGCACCCTACAAGACTTGCAACAACCGTGGCTAAATTTCCTTGACAACAACAAAAACACAGAAATTCAATCTGCACTGGGACCAGGTTACGTTTTTGGACCAAGCAGATGCTGCTGAATAGCGATCACACTGCTGGTTTTTCGAGCAGCTTATGACTCATCAATAACCTCTGTCACTGACACACCATGGATTTTTCACAGACAGTACAATTTACAAAGCTATTGAACAGATGTGGTGTTCTCATGGCAGCCACAGAAAAACAAAAACTGATTCAGTGTTTCTAGCAGTTAGCCAGAGAAGGATACATGAGACAAGTGCTCCTCACTAACATAGGAAACTTTTTAAAATGAGTCCATATTTTGTACTTCTCAACCAGTCGTCTTAATGCCGAGGTTAGAGTGTGTCCCTGTGACCCGAGTTGTTGGGGGGAACAGCTCCTGGTATCGTAAGGCAAATTGGTCCCAGGGGGAGGGCCCAGACTATGAGACTCCTACATGAATGCAGCATCTCACCCAGCGTCTTGTATACTGTGGGAGTATAAGGTACCAGGACCACTGCTATGAGCCATCCGGTCCTTTTATGACCGAAGAGAGAGAGCTGTGTCTGTATTCTTTGCAGGAAGTCAAACACATTTCCAGTGGGTGTTAGACTCCCCACGGGTTGTGCCTTGTCACCGAATGTGTTTGTGACCTTCATGGATACGATCTCAAAGCAGAGGTGGGCTGAGCAGAGTGTCCAAAGATTGTCAGAATTGCTTCTTTTCTCTTTGGAGATGATGCGGTTCTGTTGGCTTCATCAGACCATGACCTTCAGCACACACTGGGGTGGTTGGGACCAAAGTTAGCAGCTCCAAGTCTGAGGCCATGGGTCTCTGGTGGAAAACAGTGAACTGCTTCCTCCAGGTTGGGAATAAGCTGTTGCCCCAAGTGATGGAGTTCAAGTATCTTGGGGTCTTGTTCAGAGGGGGAAAATGAAGTGTCAGATGGACAGGCGGATTGGTGCAGCGTCAGCAGTAATGCAGGCTTTGTACTCGACCATTGTGGTGAAGGGGGAGCTGAGTTGGAAGGCAAAACTTTCAATTTAATGGTCAATCTTCATTCCAACCTTCACCTATGGTCATGAGTTTGGGTAGTGACTGAAAGAATGAGGTCATGGATACATGTGCTCTACATGAGTTTCCTCCTTAGGGTGGCCGGGTTCACCCTTAGAGAGAAGCTCAGACTCCAGAGGGAGCTGCGCCTTCATGTAGAAAGTAGCCAGTTTAGGTGGTCTGTGTATCTGATCAATATACCACCTGGGGGTGACAACCTTGTTTAGCCCCCTGCCACCATGACCCATCCCCAGAAAAGTGGCAGAAAATGGATGGATGGATATCTTTGGAATTGTAATATCTACAGACAGTATCAACCACTACTGATGTATCAACAAGCTTAAAATATGTTATAGGTTATTGTTACATCCCTAATTGGTCTGTTTTTTGTATTTATTTATGAATTTGTGTTAGAAAACCAAGACTTAAATCACATCAGTATAGACTAGCCCAAAATACATACTCATGTCAAATATAATAATGAAAGTAAAAATGAAATTATACATGTCATTTCATTATTGTTATACCAACAACAACGACTATTACTTATAACCACATAACAGTAATATCATGCAATCACTTGCTTTACAGACCTGGCCCAATATTGTGGTATGGCTTTGTTTTCTATCTCCCTCTGTCTCTTTCTTGCATACACATACACATAAACACACACAAAACCCCCCAAAAGAAGAAGAAAGAAAAAACACCCACTCAGCAGCAGACAATGGACAATGGTGACCTCTTTCGGCTGGGTGAGACTAATTGTGTTCAGGTGTGGGATTGTGTTTGGTGAAACACTGAACAGTTTCATCTGACAACAACTAGAGAACAACTCGTGCCTTAAAATCAGCCACATATTTAAAGAGGGGGACAGAAAATGGCAAAAAGAGTTTGGCTAGACTTCCACTCAACACATACAGGAAGTATTGACAGACGCCTCAGCGGAGAGAGGCCTGTGGTAAGAAGAACCTCATTCAGCCAAAACAGTCTCTGGTACAGTAAGACTGTGGGATGTGTCATAGAACAAGTCAGGCTATAAATAGACAGGGATAAATCTGTCAGTGCTGAAATGATTCAGTTAGTGTGTGCGTCTGTGGTGAGAGGGTGAAAGAGAGAATTTGTATGTATTACTGCTTGTGTAAGTGTGCACTTAAATAGTTGTCTGTGTGTGTGGACGTGTGTGTCCATATCACTGCCTGATGGAGAGCCAGGGAAGGATAATCTGCAGGATGTTTCAGCAATGCTATAGAACTACAGTAAGGGTTTTATTCCCAAAGAGACATTCTGAAAGATGTGCATGTGTGTTTGTGTGTGTGCGTATGAAAACTCCACATCTATGTCACTGAGCGAGCATTAGGATGTACGAGCATTTTTGTTTACGCATGCATGCTACTGGCCCGTGTGTCTTTCATGTGTGTGTGTTTCAGCACTCAAAAGTGTATATGAAAGAGATTAGCCCACATGGCAGAGCTGCTTCTCTGATATGGAAACAACTGCGCCCGGCTTTTATCTGCTCTGCTTGGGCTTAGATCTGGTAGGCTCATGAGCTAGGGGGAGAAACACACGCTCACAGCATGTTTCCCACACGGATACACACAGAGACATATGCATGCATGCTAATGTATAGCTAGAGATACTGCAGACATTTATATGAGTAAAAAGCATGCATAGGTTGACAGACACTCATGGTATAGACTTAATTTGTGCTCTGACTATGGCATGGTCTAAAGACGCATATCCATGTCAGTCTGTCTCCTTTCTCTTAAGCATTTCTCTGTGTTTTGATTATGTGCACTGGTGCTACACCACCAGGTTGCTCCACCGGGTAGATCTAGCTGGCAATGCACAGTAGTAAGCTGCTAAACTGACACACAGAGAGTGTTTTCATGGCAGTTTCAGCAGTCTCTGTGGATTAAGGTTAAGAATTCAAACCCAATGACAGTTCCCACAGGGCGCAGAGGGACACAACTGCTAAAGTAACAGACTGATTGATAACCAAACCAAAATGGCCAAATGTGACTGACAGTCTAATCTAAAAGACAACCTGAGTGACTGAGAGCCACGAGGAGATTAATTGACTAAGAGACAGGCAGCACTGTCACTGACTGCTTGAAAGAAAACCACTTCTTATTGCCATGTGTTGGATAGCTTGTCTTCAACATCTGCAATACTTGCCAGTGCTTTCTATATCCCTGTGGCCAGCTGCCTACTTTACTCCCTTCATCCACTGATGTCAGAATAATCAGCAGTAGCAGGAAGAGGATCTACAGGGAGAGTGGCTGAGGTAAGATTAGGTGTCTTCTCTCCGCCCGGGGCATCATCAAAACTCTGTCTGTTATGGAAGCTGAAGCCTGGATTTTGGACAGAGGCTGTATGCATTAGGTTGTCAAAAACATTGATGTAAGGTTTGAAAGCCATCTGAATCAATCTGAATATTCTGAGTGGATGAAAATCAATGAGTCGATGGTGAGACAAAGCTAAAAAATCAGAAAAATAAAATCACATAAAAAGTTAGAATAATTGGAAGAAGACATGGAGTATTACTGTTTTAACTGCTTTCATGCAGGGCATGTTAGACATGTGTACAACTGATTTATGACTCTCTAACAGATTTTCTGCAGCATTTTGAGACACATATGGCGATCCAACTGCTTACGCTGCATGCCAATGTTTTCCTGAAAAGACACACTGTCTTCTCCACTATTCTATCATTTACATACACTCTATGTCGCCTATAATAACAGTTTTTCCTGTGCGGCTATGTTTAGAGCTGTGTGTCTTGCAAGCAGACTATCTTTGTTCATAGACTCTTTTTTATCTCTATATCCTGGAAAATAATGGTCTCTTACAGTTGTAAAGCTATGTTAGCCCTAGAGTATGTTGTTAGGGCTGCCAATGTTGGTCTTTAGTCCCCCCACTTTGGTTTTTTGGGGGTTTTTTTTACCTTTAGCACCATCAGGAAGGTCGTATTTGTGGTTTTTCATGATATCTCAACAATTTTTGCATGGGCTGCAATGAAACTGACATGAAAATGACAATCATCACTTGATTTGACTAGTTCTATCTACCAGCAAACTACATAAACAGCCCACTCAAAATGTAGTCAAAGGCTATACCAAAACCAAAATCATCAAAGACACCATAGAGATGCTTACTTAGCAGGAGCCCCAAAACTGGAGACACTATTTTAAAGGAAAAAAAATCTGAGCATTCTTTATAATGACAGAAAATGTGGACTGACTGACCCATAAAACAACTAAATGTCTGCCAAGTTGACTGACTGGCTGATTAACTTGCCATTTTTTATCCATTTCTTTGCAACTGCTCTGTCCTACAGTGAAAAAGACTAGTTGTCCATGACGCCCGAAGTGCCAAAATATGTAACTGTGCCAATTCTGTGGCTACCCACCGAGAAGAATGGAGAAAGGGAGAGAAGAGGAATGAAAGATAAGACGCAGCAGCAGGAGAGCACTGTAGGGGAAATGGAAGAGGAGGTGATGCAAAGACGAAAGGAGAAAGATGGTGGAGTGAGATAAAGTGAGATAAGAAGAATAAAGTGGAGAAATTGAGGCAGGAGGTGAAATGGAGTTTACAAAGAGATGGAGTGACAGAGTGAAGGAGAGAGAAGAAGGAATGAACCAGAGAAATATATGTTAGAATGGATGAGATAATGCATGTAGACGCCCTTTTAGCTTGTGTTAATAACTGTTTTGCTTTGACACACACCCCTTTTACAGATGCTGTGAATCACAAAAAGCTTTTCAGATGTGAATTTTAAAATTACAACAGTCTATCTGTTTATTCACTATGAACCGTGCTCTTAAGGGTCCATCCAAAAAGAAAAACTTCCCCTGATACTGTGGTGTTTTCATTATGCTGTACCAGTTCAAGCTACTTCAAGTCAATTGGGCTAAAAAGCAATTCTGTTAAAATTATGCATGCTCCCTCTGGAGAATAGCACGACAAAATAAACTTTGACTGTGCTTCAACTGTGATTTTTTGTTTCAGAGTAATGGCTTTTACCTCCATTGACTTGCACTAGAAATGCTAATGCATGGCACTTCTCCATTTAATATCCTAAAAAACTAGGGTTGGGACATCAAGGACTTCTAATTCATGATAAATTGGATACTGTGAGTGTCTTTAAAAGTTAAACTATCCCTTTAAGACTGACTAGCAGATGCATCCACTCGAGATTTAAGTGCTCAAATGTCTCGCAAGCTGGCTACCATACAGCAATAATCGCTCACTTACACACACACACACACACACACACACACATTCACTCAAAGACCCTGCTGGGCAGAGGAAAGCTGAAGACGATGATGTCATGACATAAACAATAGCTCATTCAGCTTGGCGCTGGTGGTCAGGAAGTAAGACCGTGCTTAAAGGACAACATCTGTAAGACGGGGGGAGAGAGAGAGAGAGCAGGGAAAGAGGAGAGCCGACATCTTAAATCCTCAGTTCATCCTATAACTCATACTGAGCTGTGGAAGCACAGGAGAGTCTGTGAACAAATCCCAGCAGTTAGCTGAGCTGATCGTGTCGCAGGCCTGTGCATCAATTTGGCATTCTAGGAGGTTAGTAACTGAAACTGTGCAGCGAGGCAGAGCTGGAGAACAGGCCACAGGGATTGCATACAGGCCAGCCAGACCTATAGCCACAGTTCAGGTTACACAGCTTTGCCCATATGGTTCCTGTTACCACCTCCCCCTTCAGTGGTTCTGTACTGTTTTCCTCAACCCTCTCTAGTTCTATTAAAGTAATTAAATGTAACAAAGTAGTATCAGCTGTTGATGTATGGCCACAACTCCTTGGAGTCTCTGCCAAATGATGGACAGAGAGTTAGAAGAGAGAAGAGTTAAAGATCATAGTGTAAAATCTCAGCATTGTCATAAATGAGACAAAATGAAGGATAATCCTGCTGTTAAGTTCATCAGAGTGATTCATTGGACGGGCAGGTATCGTATTTCTGCACTGAAGTATAAATTTCAAGTGTTAATCTCCCATATGAAACCAGCACACGAGTCCAACAAACTCTGTTTCCATTCAAAGAAGGTCTTTTGTCATGCATAAACCTTTTGTAATTTGGCAGCACTGAGGTTATCTCTCTCTACTGAGCAAGTATGCTTTAAACAAAGTGGTAGAAAAAAGCAAACACCCCAGCCACAATCTGCAGGTCTACGTCATGAACTTGCTGTCTGGATTTACAAGGCTCTCAGTCGCTACCAACATGAAAAGGAGCTGTTTCATTTCAAATGCAACAATCCTGCATAAAGAGCCCCACTGACTCCATAAAAATGTAAACACTCTCCGACTGCAACTTAGAATTTTTTTTCAGCACTGCTTTTTTGTTTGCTTGTTGGTGTTTAAGCCTAATGTGCAAATGTAATGTTCACGCCAAAGTGCACAAAGCTATCCAACCATGTACAGTAACAGTTTCCCTTCTCTCCTTTTCCACGGATTTTATGCTGAGCAACGTGAGCCTTGCTTATTTTTTGTTTTGTTTTTTTTTTTACCAGCACCATGTATTAATGGTTGGTTTAGTCGACAGGATTTGACTGTCGACTGATTTTGCTCATATGGACAAATTTCTTTCTTTCGAGCAGCCAGACTACCACATTTGTCTCAAACCAACCAACCACCCTGCCCCCTCTCTAAGGGCTCACAGCTGGAGCTCACCATGCTCACGCCACCTGCTGGTTAAGCCAAGGTCACAGCATATTACAGTAATTATACTTCTGGAACACCTTAGATTTATGATATCTACACAAAGCTTCCAATGCTGTAATGGGACACACACTAGAAACTGTCCTCAATACTCTAAACATTCAATCAACTGTGTTTAACACACAGAATCTAAAATATCACCTTTGCTATAGCACTCACTCCCACTGTATACCTTAGACTAACCATACACAATTATTCTACTTGGACAGTTTAATCCCAGTGGAATTATTGCTCATGCTAATTTACAGAATATCTTTTTAAAATTCCAAGAAAAAAATAACAATAACATACAATAATTTCTTAATTTCAATGTATTGTCAAATTAATGTGAACAACAATGCACACTCTCCCTCTGACTGATCCGACCTGGAAATACAGGACAATGGGCTTAAGTGAAGCATATAACCTGCACCAGTTTTCTCCAGAATTGTCTAAATTATCTTCAATCAAAACCTGTTACTTCAAAATGAGTTTAATGACACTAGAAATACAAAATATCTGAGCATGGGCAGCTTATATGACCTAAACCTGGCCTTCTTACCTGACAGAGTTGATCATGGCTCCACAACCTTCTATGGCTCCCTGGGAGTCTGTATGGTATCCATTTGGGATGGCCCAGCGTCCAGGCTGGCTCAGCACAAACTCTGACCTGCTCCCTGGTATGGTGGTCCTCAACGGGCTTCCTCCTACTCCAGCTACAGCTCCAGCTTCCCGAACAGCGCTGTCCCCAGCCATGAGATCCCCACCTTGGACGTCTGGTCCGGTCTCAGTGCCTTCTTGCTCCAGAACAGTTGCCAGCTCCAGCTCCAGGGGTTCAGGACCCTGTAACAGTGCCCTCTGTTGGATGAGTGGGGTCAGTGGCGCCTCGAAGCTGACGCAGCTGTCTGTCTCATCTGTGAGTGACAGCACATCCAGAGAGTCCAGGCTGCTGTAGCAGGTCCCGCCCCTCAGCAGGGCAGACTCTACGATGCGCTCAAACGTGGAGCTGAAGCCGTCTTTGTTGTCCACCCTACCTTTCTCTGTCTCTTCCTCCAACTCCCTCTCCTCTTCCTCCTCTTCCTCCTCCTGAACATCAACCTGTTCAACGATCTGCTCAAACACTGAGCTGAAACTGTCCTGGTTTTCTCTCCCATCTCCCTCTTTCTGGACTTCTTCCTCCTCTTCCTCCACTTCTGTGTCGGCCTGTTCTACAGTAGTCTCAAAGTGAGAGCTGAAAGTGTCTAAGTGTGCGTGGGTCCCCCCCTCATCTCCTCCCTCGTCTTCCTCACCCGCTTCATCATCATCTTCATTCCCACCTATGCCATTTGCCAGTCTGTTTCAACATAGAGAAAGAAAAGGAGAGGAAAGTGTGAAATTATCTTCAGCATATGACTCAGACATAAGCCACTTTCTTTGTTGAGATTGGCACACACGCACAGCAGATCATTCATATTCATTGCTGAAGTCATTCTTCATTCAGGAGAAGTATGCACAATAGGAAAATATTTCAGCTTGAATGGCCACACTGACAATTGAAGCAAGATGAAAGGTGAAAAAGCACTGTCCAATTTGCTACTTTGTGAATAGCTGGAAGCTCATCTCCCCTCGGCTGTCAGACCTACTCCATTTCATCCCTTTTATTTGTGAGAATATGAATATATTGTAGTGCTCTGGTTGCTGTTGATGGACAGAAATAACCAATAAAATGAGTTTCATCAAAGAGTGATGTAAAACAGCGTCATTGCACTTCTATTAACTATATTTCTGTTTGGGTTGCTTAATGTATGGCTACGCGTTTGATAAAACAAGAAAAACCAATGTGTCATTTGGGTACTTATGAGGAATAATTAATGGAAATATTCTGCCACATTTTAAACTTTTCACCCACTACCCCCCCACTAACTTTTTTGGTTTCAAATTAGTTCTCATGAAAATTAGACCAGTTTCTATCTGTGTTTGTTCCTTTCAGCTCATTTATTTTTCTGCCTCTTCATTTTGTAAAATGCTAATTAGGCTAATTATGTACCAGAAAACCGCACTGAGAAAACTATTTGCCATTAGACATATTCAACATGGAAGAGTGGCACTCCGGTACTACGGAAAACATAAACATGGTCTGCCCAGCCTTGCGGAAGCTGTGTGTGTGTGTGTGTGTGTGTGTGTGTGTGTGTGTGTGTGTGTGTGTGTGTGTGTGTGTGTGTGTGTGTCAGTCTGCTTATCAAGATGAAAGCTAATACAGTGTTGATGAACAGGTCATGTGATACTTTGTGCATGTGGATCCTCAGCCAATGCAGATCTAGTTTTGATGATTCTCATGTAGAGAATAGAACAGTAAAGGGTTAAAGCTGACCTGTCGGTGGATCTCAGGGGTATAGGAGTCTTTGCATCTTAAATTTTATATCATACTTTGAGTGGTAAAGGTCAAAAGTTGTAATCACCAGATTTTCACCCCCTAAAAGCAACATATATCCTGACAACAGTAAAAATGATTGAGTGAACTAACCGTCCAGCTTGTTGAGGGTGAGTTGCTTCCTCCTTTGCAGACAGTTGCATCTCTTCATTTTCCTCTCCCCCCTCTTCTTCCTTCATCCCCTCCACCTCATGTGTTGCCTCCTCCCCTGTTGAGTTTACCTCCACATTCATACATCCCTCCCCCCTTTTTCCTTCCCCCTCTCCCTCCACCCCTCCGTCTGTCTGCTGATCCTCATCACCTACCCTCTCTTCTTTCATCTCACCCTCTCCTCCCTCATCTTTTACTCCTTCCCTTCCCTCTCCATCCCCTTGTGTCTCCCCCTGTGTCTCCTCTCTCTCTCTGATCTCTTCTTCTTCTTGATTCCCCTCCTCTATCTCGTCCTTCACCCCCGCCCCCAGCTTGTCCGTCTCTGCCCAGTTGTGTGTCTCTGTGGGCAGATCAGTGGTGGTCGTAGCAGCGGCTGTATTGGGCTCCACTGGGTTCTCTGGTGGGGTGGGAGAGGGCAGAGCCTGCCCCTCCTGGGTCATGGTGCTCTTCACTGAGAGGGGGTGGGGGGGTATCTGTCCACTTTGGACAGAGATGAGGACCAGAGCTTCAGATCAGCAACCAGGGTGGACCCTCTGTAGAGAAAAAGAAACAGAGACAGAAGAGAGAGAGGAAAGTCAGTTTTAAATGAGGACAAAGTACCAAGTGAAAATAAGGAGGAGAAGAAGGCAGTGTTATAAAATGAATACAATAACTGTGGCCATGCTTCAACAGTATTTGATTATTTCTTGTCTTGATTTTGATTTACCGAGGTCACCTTCAACAGAAGAACTGCTGTGTGTGTATATATATGTGTTGCAGTGTGTTTCTAGGTGTGTATGTGTGTGTTAGAGAGAGATGCATATGTCTGGAACACTTTGTCCTCTTCACCAGATGATCCCAAAACAGCTCTGAAAGGAGGGCAGGAAAAGGTAGATAAAGTAGAAAGCAGAGGAATACAGGCAGACAGGCAGGCAGGCACGGAGAGATTTGTTTAATAAAGCTCAACAGATCCCTGTCAAAATGATCCCGCTGGCTCATCCGTTCTCTGTCTATGTGGCGATTTCACAGCTGAATAACTATCTGTTTCCATCCCTGCTGTGACTGTGCTTTGTGTAAAAGCATGATAGTAACCTGAGATTTGAACATGTATCCTAATGGTCTGCTGTTACTCTCACTTGCACTGTTGGCTGTGCAGCCAAGACCTCTGTACAGCAGGCCTTCCTCTATCCTTACTGAGGCTCAAGGGCAAATGCTAATGAGCAGCTCTTAATTATGGTGCTGCAGAGCTAGTTATGTTCCAATTAATGCTGGCTGATATATTATTCTTTTCATGAAAAATAAGGTCTTTTTTGGAAGTATAAAAAATGAAATTATGTCTTTTTTTTAGATATGGTGTGGTGAATTGTCCTCAAGGTCAAGAATGACCTTTTAATCTCATGTTTTTAAGCCAGTGTGGATGAAAAGTGCTTACATTGCTCACAAAAATCTGCATTTGAAAATCTACACTTCCATGACCACCTGGCAAACTTTATCTGCTGAGGTGGATTTTGTGACGTGATCTAAAGCTCCAGAATTGTTAATATTGGACCCTTTTGTTGATATTGTTTGGTCAAATGCTGTTTGCAAGGCCAATAATGAATTTTCATCCTCAATAAATTAAAATGTTTTCTATTTGATTTCACATACATTTGCCATATTGTGCTATTTATCGTTATCATAACAATAGAGTTAAGATATTTTTTTTCAATTTTTTTGTGTATTGTTACATGTTTCCTTTGTCTCAGTTGGCTCTTATGTGATATATCTCTACAGAATAGGGTCCAATATCAGGATGACATATTAGCCAACAATAACAAAAAAACAGTAATTCTTAAATAATAATAAGTGTGTTTATGTATGTAGTTACTGTTACAGTTCATTTCAATATGCTGTCAAGCTGGGGTGCAATTAGCCAAACTAATGACGCACATTTTATAAAGCACCAACCTGCATTGGTGATGGAGATGTTTGGATTCTCATACTGTTGCAGAGTGCAGTCAGGAAGCAGCCCTGTCTGTCTGATACAGACAGAGTCCTTCCCCACATCAGATCTCTGCTCTGCTGAATCATCCGCAGCAGGGGACTCACAGCACAACTGCAGTAAAATATTTACTGGAATCCAAAGCTTTTCTGATGGCATGCAGATGCAGGTAAGTACCTAGTTAGGCTGAAATGAACATAGTGAACACTGGCAAGAAAACTCTGTGGTTTTCTCACGGGAAATTTCAAGCATTTCTTCTTTATTTTGATATCAAAACCGAGATGGAGGCGGGCAGGAAAGATTTGTGGCAGGCTCGAAGGTGAGCCAAATTTATATCTATAATGTTGCAAGTGTTTTGGCTTTGCCCCCTAGCATGAGGAAACCACAGGCTGACTAAATGTTTCATCAGAGCTGCAAAAAGATAATGCAAATTACAGCATGCAGAATGGAGAAAGTCAGGCAAACTGTGCCCTTATTTCAATCTTGTTTCCTAATTACAACAGACTTTTGCCTATTCTAGGACTTCATGTTGTCAGCCAAACGCAGCAGTATTAGTGCTCAATCTCAATCCCTGTGCCAAATACTGCTATTGCTCAAAGCCAAGAATAAACCATTAACCATCTT